>NW_023649370.1:95951-106406 GCF_015228065.2 Penaeus monodon | reverse complement strand
GGTTTTGGGATAAATGATGGTGATAATATGAAGAAAAATCATAACAAATATGACGCAACAAAAGGACGCGGCCCAGTCAGTCATTTAAATGCAAGTCACGTTCCAGCATCGCATTTCATGATATTATATTTTCCAAGACATGTCATCATGTTAATGATTGCGCTATTATTGTCTTTTATCATCCAGAAGAAGTAAGCTTACTCGCTGCTCAATAGATTCTGAAACTCCGATTAAATTCCAAGAATTTTAAAAGCAAAACAACGAAGTCGACGGTCTGTGTCAAACAAGTCGACGAATGTCAGAGGCAGAGGCACATTTTTTTTTGCTGCGATTGGTAAAAATAATGTTAAATGATAATAATTTATCAATAATGATAATGGTAATAATTATATACATACATAGACCTTGTGTGCCAGTGTTGTTTCTATGTATTTAAAATAAAGTATTTATATATTTATTCTTATATATATATATATATATATATATATATTATATAATATATATTTTATAATACATAATATATATTTTTAATATATTTTATATATATATATATATATATATATAATATATATATAAGTAGGGGTATAGGGACGGAACGGCGCACATTCACACACGTACATGAATGTGAAAGTAGGTCAGTGACCATGACGTAATCATTAACCTTGACGAAACCGCAAACCGCAACCAATGTCCACAACAACAACATAATCAGTACCCGGAAATCATTAACCTACTTTCACATGTGCTTTTATGTCGTACATGATGCCTCATAAGAGAAATAATGAAATAAATGATATACTACAGATGAGTATCCCCTCCAATGCAGGTGACCGGTGACATAGATTAATGATCACGGAACCACACAACCTTGTCGAGAGTGAAAGCAGGTTAATGATCACGAGGTTTAACCACTAAACCATAGCTAACGATGACTAACATACATCCCTTTACAGTCCAAAATAGTACATCATAATAGAAAGATGACCAATATCCGTAACCGAAATCATTAACCGTAGGCAGTTTGCTACAGATGACTCATCCGCGGCTCCTCCCATCCACACCGCAGGAGAAAACGAGAACATCTCCTCCAACTTCACTTTCCTCCTTTATGTTGCAGCGACAAACAACCAAAAGCAACCCGGAGACAACACCTTCATCTGCAACAACAACAACGTCAACGGGCCCCGATCTGGTAATGCAAGACCTCGAAAGCGCAAAAAAGCGCAAACCGGCAACCCCTCATCATCGAGGAAGCGCTGGAAGATAGTGACGACGATGACTTTGTGTAATTAGTTTTTTTTTTTTGGGAAATATATATGGGACATATTTTTCTTTTTATACAGTAGCCAATAAAAGAGGGTTTTGGGCTAAAATCTAAGTGTCATTTTATTTGTGTCCTTCACCATGTCACAACCCCAATCGTACTCGTGTTTTAAGGAAAACCTACTCAATCTCTTTGCTCACCCCGCGAGAATAATAATTGCAGGGGTTTCCCCAAATTTGGGAAGGGCATATCTCACCACAAAAAATTGTTGTGCATTTCCACAATCAGTTTGATTATATAGTAGCAGCGGAGCGAATCCCACCCGTTGGAAAGAAAACTCTTTACCCGGAAAACTTCTTTTTAAAAAAGACATTATAAACCTATCGAACACAAGACGAAACGGCGATCGATATATTATATTGGATGATTGCTTTATAGAAGCGGCTAGCAATGACAGTAAGTAATATTTTTACAAAGGGGCGACCGAAAACATCTCTGTTGTGTTGCTTGTTCAAAATGTGTTTATGAATGGGAAGCACAGCCCCGCAACATTTCACTAAACGCTTCTCATTTCATTTTGTAAAGCAGAGAGACCTCGGGCAAATTGAAGCTTAGGCAGACAGATATATGGCAAGAGCGATGCCAAGGAGGTTTTTAGAGTTGTATAAAAAGGTTGTTCTCTCTAAATCTCGAGGTTATTACTCGTGGATCTCGGGTGCGAAATTTCCTGAAAAAACTACAGTTCGCAGTAATATCCTCTGCGAATATTTCCATATCAGATTGTCAAACCAGTGGTAATTACAGGCAATATGATGCGATTTTCTAAAGGACTTGTATGAGGATTATACAAAACCTATGGTCTGGGTGGTTGTACAGACGCTGTTAAAACCCGCACGCGCGTGATTGGCAGAGATAATATAACACAGCAGATGTAAAAAGAGCTTTGTCACGCAACGCGTGTATACACTTCACAAACATACCCAAAAATTCCTCGCCGTCAAATAATGGCTGTTAGACCTCGCAAAATCTTAACGTGTGATCTAGCGGACATGCGAAACTTGTCGAAACAAAACGGAAAAACATCCTATTTGCTTGTATGCGTAGATGTGTTTAGCCGTTTTTTGCAAGTAAGACGTTTAAAGAATAAAAACAAGACAGAGGTTGCGCAAGCGCTGCGATAAATTTTAAACACCAGCGATGCTAAAGGTTTAATCACCTCTTTCCCGACGCAGGGCGAGAGTTTGTAAATAATACAGTGAATGGCTTACTGCGCGAACGAAAATGCGTTGGTATACAACGCATTCGAAAGAAATAAAGCGAGTATGCAGAGAGACACATCAGAACCCTTAAGGAACGCATTTATAAGTTTTTAAACCCTTTAAAAAAAATACGTTGAGGTATATCGATGTTCTCCTGACATTGTGTGCGGCATATAATGAGCGCGCGCACGCGGGTTTGAAAGGCGCTACACCTCTGGATGTCACCGACACTACACGCGGGCGCAGTGGCATCACCTCTTTCGTGCTATGTATGCCCGCTCATTGAATGCACCTAAAAAAAAAGGTTCGATCAGCTGCTACCAATCAGAATATAAAGGTAGGGGACACCGTGCGCATCGCAGCGCTTTCTCATCCCGACGTATTTCGCAAGGGTAGAAAACAAAATACGGAGGAGAATTTAAAATTGGACAGGTTGACAAACGCCAGAACAGAGAGGGGTTTATTATCTGGAAGATCTGAGCGGTAAAGAAGTGCGGGGATTGTTTTACCGCGAGGAGCTCGTACCAACATCTCTGCCTGGTTTTTACCCGTACAAGGTCTTAAAATCATCGCGCTGGAATAGAGCTAAAAGCAGAGAGAATACCTCGTTCGTGGGTTGGTTATCCTAAAAATTCAATTCTAATATTACGTTTGATGACATGCAGCCCTCGCCATGACAAAAAAAGCTCTCCCCACCTCGCTTTTGAGGGTTATCGTTCATTTTTTTTTTTGTTCGCTAAACCAAAACGCCATTTAGGTTTTATATTAAAAATTAGATAAACAACAGATTTAAATTGGCATTGCAGAGGTTTTTTCAATTTCTTAAAAAAAATTTAACCACGGAGAAGAGCATTATTAAGAGGTTGAAGCGGCATGAGAGGCAATTAAGGAAGTGTCCGAAGAAAACATCTCTTAAAAAAGAAAAAATTCTCTCATCTCGCACCCGGGGGTAATATTCTCTCCATTTACTCCCGCTCGCTATAAATGCATTTACCTCTCTAATTTGATAAGAAATATGAAAGAGTATTGCCTCGTTCCAAAAACACGGTTGACAGACATCTGGTTCATACGGTCTCTGACCTCCTCCCGCAAATGGTAATGATAATACTAACAAGATTAATGACAAGAGTATATTTGAACCACCCCACGGATGTGAGTACACTAATGAAATAACCGTAATGAGCGGAGGGAGGCCCGCGGGCGGCGCGTGCAGAGGAGGGCGCGGCGCGGCGGCGCGCGGCTGCGCGGCGGGCGCGGCGCACGCGGCGCAGGAAATCGACGCGCGGGCGGAAGGATCGTTAATTATCTCGCGTTGTTTCCTCACAAGAAAAAGAAAAATGTGGGTCAGTGCGATAGCGGGTGTCAGCCTAATTGGGATGAAATAATCTCTTCCCTCCATAGCTCTAGAAAAGCTTGGGAAAACAACCTCACCCAACACGAAATACATCGGTTAACCCGTCGTTAGAACACCTGGTGGGATTTTTTCAAAACAATTCCAAAGGAGTACGCCAAATCTCTCTTGGGAATTTTTCCGTCAAAAGTCTTTAATACGATGGGATGAATTAGGTCAGATACAATCTCCGTGCCAGGATTTAAAAACTCGATGTTATCAAATTTTGCGTCCTAAACCTCGTTTCTATTAAAGAAAAGGGCTTTTAAAATATTACATAATTTTGCTTTCCTATACCATATGATTACATACGCAATTCCGCGGCTAAACGGTATCTCACAGGTGTTCATAGGCAGGCGGGAATGTTAAAGGGAAACCTATAGCGTCTTACAAGGGGTACAAAGAAGTGCGTTGGAACCCTTATTAATGCTCTCGGGAGAATAAAAAGCATCGGTAATCAGAGCGCGTGTGCGAAAAAGCAACAGGGAGATAAACATGAGTGAAAAAACTCTTCAACGTGCGTCTTCTCAGGCGCAGCAGCAGCAACAAAAGCACAGGTGCATCCAACACCCTGATGACGAAGGAAAAAGCATCATCTAAAATTTAATATATTAAAAATATATTATAATATATATATATATATAATATATATATAATATATATTATATATATAATATGTATGTAGTAAATTACATACATATATGTACTATATATATATATATAATATATATTTATATATATATATATATAATATATATATATATAAATATATAAATATATATGTATATATATAATATATATAATATATATATTTATATATATTTATATATATATATATATATATATATATATATATATATATTAATCATCAAATGAATGGAAAAAACGTCATTATGGAGTCTACTCTCAAAAGGCTATATTTCGCTCGATTTTGCCGCTTTTTCGACCTTTGGAATTTTTTTCTTTTACCTTTTTTATTATATATGGACACAATTCCTGTTATTATCATCATTATTATCATGATTATCATCATTATTATCGTTATTATCATCATTATCATAATCATTATCATCATTATTGAAATTATTATCATATTATTGCAATATTGAGTTAAATATATTTTTCATATAACTAATAACACTACAATAATAATAGTAATAACAATAATAATAACAATAATAAAGTTTTTATAATAATTATTTATATCATTATTTTAATTAATATCGTTATTACCGTAATTATTACTGTTATAATAATTATTCTTACAATTATATTACCAGTAAAAATAAGAATAATGATAATAATAATAATAATAATAGTAATAATAATAATAATAATAATAATAATAATAATAATAATAATAATAATAATAATAATAATAAGAAGAAGAAGAAGAAGAAGAAGAAAATCATGATAATAATGATAATAATAATGATAATACTAATAATGTCAATAATCATCAAATGAATGGAAAAAACGTCATTTTCGAGTCTACTCTCAAAAGGCTATATTTCCCTAGATTTTGCCGCTTTTTCAACTTTTGGGATATTTTCTTTTAACTTTTTTATTATATATGAACATAATTCCTCTTATTATCATCCTTATTTTCATGATTACCATCATTATTATCGTTATCATTATCATTATCATCATTATCATCATTATCATCATTATCATCATCATCATCCTCATTTTCATTATTATTGCAATTATTATCCTCATTATTGCAATTATGATCATTATTATTGCAATTATTGCAGTTATAATATATATTTTTACATCTATACTAATAACAACTACAATAATAATAGTAATAACAATAATAATAACAATAATAATGTTTTTACATAAATTATTTATATCATTATTTTAATTAATATCGTTATTACTGTAATTATTAGTTATAATAATTATTTTTACAATCATACTACCAGTAAAAATAATAATAATAATAATAATAATAACAATAATAATATTAATAACAATATTATAACACTCAGTATTATTATAATTATACTTATTATTATTATTATTACTATTATTACAGTTATGATACATTTTTTGGCAATAATACTAATAATTAAAATAATGATAATAATAATAATAATAGTAGTAATAATGATAATAATAATAATAATAATAATAATAATAATAATAATAATAATAATATAATAATAATAATAATATAATAATAATAATAATGATAATAATAATATTAATAATATTGTTAATAATGATAATAATGATAATAATAATGATAATAGTAATAATTATCAATATCATCAATGTTATCCAAATTCTCTTTATTCTGACTTTTATCATTATTATTGTCATGATTAATAGAGTTCTGGTAATTATTATCATTATTACCCTAATAATTGGCAGAATCATCAAATGAATGGAAGAAACGTAATTTTGGAGTCTACTCTCAAAAAGCTATATTTCGCTAGATTTTGCCGCTTTTTTCGACTTTTGGGATTTTTTTCTTTACTTTTTTATTATATGTGGATACAATTCCTATTGTTATCATCATTATTATCATGATTATCATCATTATTATCGTTATCATCATCATTATCATCATTATCATCATTATCATCATCGTTATCTTATTGCAATGATTATCATCATTATTGCAATTATTATCATTATTATTGCAATTATTGCAATTATAATATATATTTTTACATCTATACTAATAACAACTACAATAATAATAGTAATAGCAATAATAATAATAATAATAATATTGAAAAAACAATTATTATTATTATAATTATATTTATTATTATTATAGTTATAATATATTTTTTGGCAATAATACTAATAAGTAAAGTACTAGTAGTAATAAAAATAATAATAATAATAATAATAATAATAATAATAATAATGTTATTAATGATAATAGTAATGATAATAGTAATAATATCAATAATCATCAAATGTTATGCAAATTCTCTTTATTCTCAATTTTATCGTCATTATTGTCATGATTAATAGAATTCTTGTAATTATTATCATTATTACCCTAATAATTTCCAGAATCATCAAATTAATGGGAAAAAAAGTTATTTTGGAGTCTACTCTCAAAATGCTATATTTCACTAGATTTTGCCGCTTTTTCGACCTTTCGGATTTTTTTTCTTTAACTTTTCTTAATTATATATGGACACAATTCCTGTTATTATCATCATTATCATCATCATTATTGCAATTATTATCATCATTATTTTAATTAATATCGTTATTATTGTTATTATTACAGTTATAATATATTTTTTGGAAATAAATTCTAATAGTTAAAGTATAATAATAATAATAATAATAGTAATAATAATAAAAATAATAATGATAATGATAATAATAATAAAGATAATAATGATAATAATAATGATAATAGTAATAATATTAACAATCATCAAATGTTATCCAAATTCTCTTTATTCTCACTTTTATCATCATTATTGTCATGATTAATGGAATTCTGGTAATTATTATTATTATTTCCGTAATAATGGCCAGAATCATCAAATGAATGGAAAAAAAACTCATTTTGGAGTCTACTCTCACAAGGGTATATTTCGCTAGATTTTTGCGGCTTTTTCGACTTTGGGATTTTTTTTCTTTTACCTTTTTTATTATATATGGACACAATTCCTGTTATTATCATCATTATTATCATGATTATCATCATTATTATCGTTACCATCATCATTATCATCATTATCATCATCATTATCATCATTATCATCATCATTATCATCATTATCACATCCTTTTCATCATTTTTGCAATTAATATTATCATTATTGCAATATTATCATTATTATTACAATTATGCGGTTATATTATTTTACATCTATACTAATAACAACTACAATAATAATAGTAATATCAATAATAATAATAATAATAATAACGTTTTTATAATAATTATTTATATCATTATTTTAATCAATATCGTTATTACTGTAATCATTACTGTTATAATTATTATCTTTACAATTATACTACCAGTAAAAATAATAATAATGATAATAATAACAATAATAATATTAATAACAATATTATAACAATTAGTATTATTATAATTATACTTATTATTATTGTTATTGGTATTATTACAGTTATAATATATTTTTTGGCAATAATACTAATAATCAAAGTAATAATAATAATAATAATAATAATAATAATAATAATAATAATAATAATAATAATAATAATAATAATAATAGTAATAATAATAGTAATAATAATAATAATAATAATAATAATAATAATAATAATAATAATAATAATAATAATAATAATGATAATAATCATCATCATCATCATCATCATCATCATATGTTATCCAAATTCTCTTTATTCTCACTTTTATCATCATATAATTTCCGGAATCATCAAATGAATGGAAAAAAAGTCATTTTGGAGTCTACTCTCACAAGGCTATATTTCGCTAGATTTTACTGCTTTTTCGACTTTCGGGATTTTTTTTTCTTTTACCTTTTTTATTACATATGGATACAATTCTTGTTATTATAATTATTATTATCATGATTATCATCATTATTATCGTTATCATCATCATTATCATCATTATCATCATTATCATCATCTTTATCATCATTATTGCAATTATTATCATCATTATTGCAATTATTATCATTATTATTGCAATTATTGCAGTTATAATATATATTTTTACATCTATACTAATAACAACTACAATAATAATAGTAACAACAATAATAATAACAATAATAACATTTTTATAATAATTATTTATATCATTATTTTAATTAAAATCGTTATTACATTAATTATTACTATTATAATAATTATTTTTACAATTATTCTACCAGTAATAATAATAATAATAATAATAATAATAATAATAATAATAATAATATATTTTATTATTATTATTATTATTATTATTATTATTATTATTATTATTATTATTATTATTATTATTATTATTATTATTGTTATTATTATTATTATTATAATGATAATAATAATGATAATAGTAATAATGTTAATAATCAGAAAATGTTGTCCAAATTCTCTTTATTCTCACTTTTATCATCATTATTGTCATTATTAATAGAATTCTGATAATTATTATCATCATTACCTAATAATTTCGAAAATCATCAAATGAATGGAAAAAGAGTCATTTTGGAGTCTTCTCTCAAAAGGCTATATTTCGCTAGATTTTGCCACTTTTTCAACTTTTTAGATTTTTTCTTTTACCTTTTTTATTATATATGGACACAATTCCTGTTATTATCATCATTATTATCGTGATTTTCATCATTATTATCGTTATCATCATCATTATCATCACTATCATCATTATCATCATCATTATCATTATTATTGCAATTATTATCATCATTATTGCAATTATTATCATTATTTTTGCAATTATTGCAGTTATAATATATATTTTTACATCTAAAAAAAACTACAATAATAATAGTAATAGCAATAATAATAACAATAATAACGCTTTTATGATAATTATTTATATCTTTATTTTAATTAATATCGTTATTACTGTAATTATTACTGTTATAATAATTATTTTTACAATTATACTATAAGTAAAAATAATAATAATAATAATAATAATAATAATAATAGTAATAATAATAATAAAAATAATAATAATGATAATAATAATAATAATAATAATAATAATAATGATAATAATGATAATAATAACGATAATAGTAATAATAATAATCATCAAATTTTATCCAAATTAACTTCTTTCTCACTTTTATTATCATTATTATCATGATTAATAGAATTCTGGTAATTGTTATCATTATTACCCTAATAATTTCCAGAATCATCAAATGAGTGGAAAAAACGTCATTTTGGAGTCTACTCCCAAAAGGGAGATTTTGCCGCTTTTTTGACTTTCGGGATTTTTTTTCTTTTACCTTTTTTTTTATTATATATGGACGCAATTCCTGTTATTATTATCATTATTATCATGATTATCATCATTATTATCGTTATCATTATCATGATCATCATTATCATCATTATTGCAATTATTATCATTATTATTGCAATTATTGTAGTTATAATATATATTTTTACATCTATACTAATAACAACTACAATAATAATAGTAATAACAATAATAATAGCAATAATAACGTTTTATAAAATTATTTATATCATTATTATATTAATATTGTTATTACTGTAATTATTAGTTATAATAATTATTTTTACAATTATACTACCAGTAAAAATAATAATATTGATAATAATAACCATAATAATATTAATAACAATATTATAACAATTAGTATTATTATCATTATACTTATTATTATTACTATTGCTAATATTACAGTTATAATATGTTTTTTGGCAATAATACTAATAATTAAAGTAATAATAACAATAATAATAATAATAATAATAATAATAATAAAAATAATAATAATAATAATAATAATAATAATAATAATAATAATGATGATGATAATAATGATAATAGTAATAATATC
>NW_023649370.1:69383-93351 GCF_015228065.2 Penaeus monodon | reverse complement strand
AATGATGATGATAACGATAAAAATGATGATATCATGATAATAATGATGATAACAATGGGAAATTTTGTATCCACTATAATAAAAAAAGGAAAAAGAAAAAAAATCCCAAAAGTCGAAAAGCGGCAAAATCTAGCGAAAAAAGCTTTTGAGAGTAGACTCCAAAATTACTTTTTCTTCCATTCATTTGATGATTCTGCCAATTATTAGGGTAATAATGATAATAATTACCAGAACTCTATTAATCATGACAATAATAATGATAAAAGTCAGAATAAAGAGAATTTGGATAACATTTGATGATTATTGATATTATTACTATTATCATTATTATTATCATTATTATCATTATTAATAATATTATTAATATTATTATTATCATTATTATTATTATTATATTATTATTATTATTATTATATTATTATTATTATTATTATTATTATTATTATTATTATTATTATTATTATTATCATTATTTTAATTATTAGTATTATTGCCAAAAAATGTATCATAACTGTAATAATAGTAATAATAATAATAATAAGTATAATTATAATAATACTGATTGTTATAATATTGTTATTAATATTATTATTGTTATTATTATTATTATTATTATTATTTTTACTGGTAGTATGATTGTAAAAATAATTATTATAACTAATAATTACAGTAATAACGATATTAATTAAAATAATGATATAAATAATTTATGTAAAAACATTATTATTGTTATTATTATTGTTATTACTATTATTATTGTAGTTGTTATTAGTATAGATGTAAAAATATATATTATAACTGCAATAATTGCAATAATAATGATCATAATTGCAATAATGAGGATAATAATTGCAATAATAATGAAAATGAGGATGATAATGATGATAATGATGATAATGATGATAATGATAATGATAACGATAATAATGATGGTAATCATGAAAATAAGGATGATAATAAGAGGAATTATGTTCATATATAATAAAAAAGTTAAAAGAAAAAAATCCCAAAAGTTGAAAAAGCGGCAAAATCTAGGGAAATATAGCCTTTTGAGAGTAGACTCGAAAATGACGTTTTTTCCATTCATTTGATGATTTTGGCAATTATTAGTATAATAATGATAATAATTACCAGAATTCTATTAATCATGACAATAATGATGATGAAAGTGAGAATAAAGACGATTTCGTTAACATTTGATAATTATTGACATTATTAGTATTATCATTATTATTATCATTATTATCATGATTCTTCTTCTTCTTCTTCTTCTTCTTTATTTATTATTATTATTATTATTATTATTATTATTATTATTATTTTTTTTATTTATTATTATTATTATTATTATCATTTTTTTTTTAATTTTTAATTTATTGAAATTTTTGGGCCAAAAAAATATGTTTTTACTGAATAGTAAAATTTAATAAAAATAAAAAGTAAAATCATAATAATACTAATTGTTATAATTTTTGGTTTTAATTTTTATTGTTATTATTTTAAATTAAATTCTTTTTTTTTAACTGGTAATAAAAATAAATAAAAAAAATAATAAATAATAACAAAAATAATAATAATAAAAATAATAAAAATTTAATAATAAAAATGAAATAATTTTATCTTTAAATTTCCCATTTTAAAAATTTTATTATTATTATTATTATTTCGTTATTTTTACTATTTTTTTAAATTGATATTATTTTATTATTTTTAAATTATTTTTATTATTTTTTATTATTACTATTATTTTTTTGAGAATAAACTTATCATTATTTTTTATTATTATTATTAATATCCTTATTTTTGGGTTTTTATAAAAAGTTTTTTTTAAATGATTTTATTATTAGTATTATTTTTCCCAAATTATTATCATTATTAAAAATTTACTATTCTTTTTTTTTTATAATTATTATAGTTTTACTATTTTTTATTTTTTAATGATTTTATAATACTTTATTATTTTTATCTTTAAATCATTTTTATTGCCTTTTATTTTTATGATTGCCGTTACATTGTTTATTGATTTTATTATTATTATTTTTAATCATTTACCCTTTAAACTGTTTTTTATTATCTTTTTTTATCATCTTCTTTCATCAGCTTTTCCTATTACTATTACCCTTTTCATTATCATTACCACCCTTTAATTTTAAATTTAAATTGTTTTAAATTTTAAAATTATTATTCTTATAAACATCAACTCATCTCTCATAAATCTTAAATCATCAGCAGCAATTTTTTTTTGTCTTTACTATTGTTTTACCATTATCCTCGATTTAAATTTTTCTTTTTGTTTCATTATTATCATTATGGGCCTCTTTTAATAAACCCTTATCACTGAAAATTACATTTCTTTTTTTTCTTTTTCTTAAAAACCATTTTTTTTTAAAAAATTAATTACTACCATTGCGTCATTACCGAATATATTTTTCTGTTAAGAAATTTTAAAGAGGGGGGATCCTTATTTCAACATTTAAGAGCTCAAAAAAAAGGGTCGAGGGCCCAAGTCTCCCTAAAACTCAATAATTTAAATTTGGCCTTTCGGGCCACAAAATAAAACTGCCCCGGGCGGGTGAGAATCTCCCTTTTATATTCTCATTTTTTCTCAACGCCGACTCCCCTTTTTTGGGGCCCTTAAGGGATCTGCCCGTAAGATTTTTTAATAACTGGCACAAGTTTTTACTTGTCAGTTTAAATTTTTATCTGTGAAAGAGAGAGGGGATAAAGGAGTCAGTGCCCCCCGTTTTTCATTTCTGCTACCCATCCTGTTGCAGAAGGCTAGCCCTCTCTACTGCATAGTAACGCATTTGTGGAATTGTTTCTTTATTTTTGAGAATGGGGGAAGACAAGAGCTTTTGCGAGGTAATGAAACCCAAAATTTTTGGTGTAATGTTTTTGAAATGCGGTGTCTGGAGTTCAAAACGATCCCATTGAAAAATCATATACTTTTTCGTAAGGGCGATTTTTATAATCAAAGTGTAAAATGATTTTTTCATTAACTTTAAAATTTGTTTAATGGGCGTCTTTAACTTCTTAGTAAACCCCATCCTTCTTGCCCTTAATACATTGATTTATTATTTATAAAGTTTAACGCTACGCTAAAGGATTATTGTTACGTTATGATTTTTTGTTGTTATATCATTATCCTAATCATATTCATTACCCCTTTTCCCATTATCTCATTTTTGATTATAGTGTTTCATTTTTTGTTATGAAAGGAATATCCTTAAAACCACCCCTTCCCTCCTAAATCTTATTTTTTTATCAAAATAAAAAATAAAAAATTATCATTCAAATTAAAATCTTATTTTCATTACCATCATTACTATTATCCCCTTTTATTTTTTTTCATTATTATTTCCATTGTATTAGCTTTATGAATATTATTTTTTTGGGTTATTTTTCTTTTTCCCTTACCACTTTTTTTTATTTTTAAATTATTTTTTTATTATTATTATGTTTTTTGTTGTTGCTGTAATTGTTATTATTATTATTTTTTGGGGTTTTATCAATATTATTACTGCCCCTTTAAATGGGCATTAAAAATTTTACCCTTTCAAAAATTATTAACATAATAGCTATTAATAACTTTAAACCATTTTTTCCCGGGAAAAATGTTAATATTTTTGTTTTTTTTTTAAAAATAAATCGTCATCTTTTACTTTAAATATTACCTATTATAATTATTTTATCTTTTAAATCTTTTTTAAATTTTCCCTTTAAATCATTATTGCCATTGTCCTGATTATAAATGTTTCATTACTCAAATGAACATTATCATCTTATTTTTTATTTTTTTTATATAAATACTAATAATAAAAATAATAATAAAAATAATAATAAAAATAACAATTATTTTTTATATTATTATTATCCATATTATTTTTTTATTACATCATCAATCATCCAAATTTAAAAAGAACCAGATATGACCCATAATAATAAAAATAAAAATAATACCCAAAATAAATAGTCCCTAAAAACCCAAAAAAAAAAAAATAATTATAAGGGTACAATGAAAATAATGATAAGGGTAATAATAACAATATAATAAAAAATGATTAAACCAATATAGTAGGGGTTTATATTGAAAAAAAAACTAGTATAGTATTTAGTAGTAGTAGTAGTAGTAGTATTAGTAAATCAAAATCAAAACCCCTAATCATAATCATAATCATAATCATAACCCATAATAATAAAAAAATAATAAAAATAAAAATAATAATAATAATAATAATAATAATAATAATAATAAAAATAAAAAAATAATAAAAATAATGATGATATGATGAGGGAAGGGTCCTAAAAACAACAATGGTAAAAAAAAAATAGACAAAAAAGGGTAAAGAATAGCCCAAATAAAAATTGATGATAAATTCGCAGGAAAAACAGGATAAGGGCAAATATAAAGGCACTTTTTTGGGCCCTTTCCCTTTTCTAATGAGCTTATTTTTTTCGGGTGTGGGGTGAACGTATTAACTACCCTAAACTATCTGACAGCATAAATTACCTAATATTAGCATACGTGTTTAAATTTATTTCCCCCCCTATCAAAGGGTTTAAACCCAAATGAAAAATTTCCCGTTGGGCCCCCTCGAGATATTTTTTTTCCTCTCTCGCTTGCCCCAGTTAAAATTTTCCCACCCTTAAAGGAGGGGTTCCCCACGCCTTTCCTCTAAAGGGCGGCGAGCGAGAATAATAAAAAGAACAGAACCATTTTTTTACTCTCCTTTTGCTGAAAAAATTGCCGGAAACATTTCGCTTTTTGGAGGACACCGGGAAATAACGAGGAAAAACTTTACTGCATGCAAAATTCGAGTTGGTTTTTCTCTTAGGTTTTAAAAGCTTTTTAAATGGCTTTTTGTTTAAATATAGAAAGCCCTAGACCCATTGTTTCTCTAGCCCTCGCCGCTTATTTTTTTCCCCCGAGTGCGTTCAGTAAAAATTTTTTTCGGTGCCAAAGCGGGTAGCCCTTTTTTCCCCTTTCATTTCTACTCGACAGCAAGTCTCAGCGGGGGATTACTCCCCCCATTTTTTATTGGGGCAAAAAAGCAAAAAAAAAAAAAAATTATATAAAATACTATGAAATAATATATATAATTATTATATATATATATATTTTTTTTTTTTAATACACACTACACACTATATATTATATATATATATATATATATATATTAAAATAATCCTACACTTACATGCACATCCAGTATTTGTCCCCTTTCCCCAAAAAAGGCTCCCTACGTTTGCAACGGATGCATCGTGAAATCCGGGCCCCTTCTCTCAGGGGGCCCGAGAAACAAAAAACAAGCGCATTTTACAGAGTGGAACCCATGATCCTCTGATAAAGCGATAAAACCCCTATAAAAGCATGCCCCCCCCCCCCCCCCCCCCGAGTTTAATTTCTTACGTGCCTTTTTAAAAGCAGCCAAGCTTTCCCCCTTTACCCAAGTGACAAATTTTTCCCCAAAAGGGACGGACGGGAAAACCCCTTTTTTGCGGGATGTGAATAGCCCTTAAGGGTTCTTTTTTTTTAATATTTCGTTTCTGTTTTGTTTGGTTTCATTTGTATTCTGATTTTTTATTTATTTTTTTTTTAAATCAAGTAGAAACCTCCTCTGGGGGTTACGGGAAAAATGACGAGTGAGGGTTTTTTAAATTTTTTTTATCAAAATAGGAAATCCCGGACCCCAAAAACTGAGGACCAAAAAAATATAGCAACACGGGAAAAGCCCCAACACGGGAAAAAAACCCACGGGATCAAAAGGGCCTCTTTTTGCCCTTCATTTGGGACTTTTTTTTTCCCCGTTTCCCCTTAATCGTCTAATTTTGTGGTATAAAAGTATTCAAAAAAAGGACGTCTGCCCCTCTGACCCTGGGAAGGAAGGTGGCCCCTGACAAGGAAAAGAATATGTAAAGAAAAAATTTTTAGAAATAGCCCATATAAAATATCAAGTTTGATTTTAAAGATAGAATTTAAGTACCCGGGCAAAAAAAAAAAACAAACAAAAGAGAGGAGGGGGATGTTACCCGTTCCGGGGTTCGGTAGCAAACTGAATTTTTTCAAAAAAGCCTTTAGCTCGACCATAGTTTTTTGGGCAAAACCCGGGAAAGCTAAATCATTTGGGGGTTTCCCGTGAAGTTTCACAATTTAGCAAAGGGGCCGCTAGCTCCCCCGGGGCACGGGTTTTTTAAACCCAAAATCGCACGGGAGGGCCCCAAAAATACAGGGCTCACTGTAACGAAACTTTATTATTTTCCAAAAAATTTTGGCTCTATAAGTGCTTAGTAAACCAAAGGTGCCCAGTTTCAGCCCTATTTTATCTCACCTGTTTACCCCTTTTCTTTGATTTTTGGAAAAAGAGTGTTTTGTATTTGGGCATTGTTTTAAAAATGTTACCAAGATTTTATAACAATTTAAAAAAATAAATGAAAAAATGACAGCCCTTGATATAAATTTTGCTTCAAAAGAAAACATTTTTCCCGCCAATTCAAGGAAATCAGGATCGGTCACTAGGTCCTTTTTGTTTAGACTCCGGGGCCGGCCGGGCACGGGGGAAAACCTTTTGGTAAAAAAAATCACAAAAAAAAAAAACTACAGGAAAGAATTTTAAATCCGTGGTTTTTTTGGGCAAAAAAGGGCCAACCCTTTTTAGGGGGGTTTTAAAAATCCTCCCCAAAATTTTTTTGAGTTTTTTCACATCAAAAAAATTTTTTAAAAAATAAAAAATGTTTAAAAGATATTCAAGCTGACTGGTTTTGGGATTTTCCCTGTCCAAGCGTAAAAAAATGAAAAATTTTTATTTTTTCAGCACAACCTAGACATGCAGGTGTCTGTTATCGTTTCCGCTGATTAATCTCAGGCATATTACCTTAAAATTAAGGGAAAAAAATACAAAAAAATTTTAAATATATAGAAGGGAAAAATTTAAAAAAAGGAATAGATTTATAGTTTTTTCTGAAAAACCATTATTGTTCCCACTTTTACAAATAATTTTCCCTATTAAAGATTAAAGAACAAGTTCCCAAAGACATGATGTAACAAAAAATGCATTTTCAGTTTTTTAAATTCTTTCATTCACATTTATATCTACATTTTAATTATCTAAGACCTCCTTTAAAAATGTATATGGATGGATGGTTTGGTTTGGATATGGTGGTTTAAGGGATGGATGGAGGGATGAAGGGATGGATGGTGGATAAAATTGGATGGTTTGGATGGATGGTTTGGATGGATGGATGGATGGTTGAATGGATGGATGGTGGTGGGTGGTGGAGGGAATGAATGGATGGATGGTGGTGAATGGTGGATGGAGGATGGAGGGAAAGGGTGGATAAAGGGAAATTTGGGATGATGGAGGATGGTGGAAAAAGGGATTTATAATAAATGCACCCATGCAAAATATACACCCCAAAAATTTTCCCCTTTATGTTTTTGGGAAAAATTTTAATTTTTTCTACTTGTTGAAATTTTTTACTAACCCCTGCTTGGTGGTCATAAAGGGTTTTTTTTGTTCATACAAAGGGACATTTTTTGGGTCATGAAAAAAATCCAAAAATTTTCCCTTCCCATAGCATGAAACCAAGACAAGGGTGACCCGGGGGGCAAAGTGAAAAGAGAAACAAGGGCGGGAAAAACCAAATCAAATTGAATCCCAAACGCTGCACACAAGGGGGCCCAAATTTTTTTGAACAGAAGGCACAAGAAAAGCAAAAGGGGAAAGAATTCTTTACAGGGGGGAGGGGAAAAAATCTTTCACATTTCCCCAATCATACATAAAAATGAAAGATTTTTCCCCCCCACTTTAAAAGAGGAAAGTGGGGGGAAAAAACACTGGAACGATTGATAGCGCTTTCAACCAATTCGCCACACGGGTTTGCCCAGGGCAAATTAAAGAGGTTTTTTTCCCAGGACAAAGCAAAGGGACAAAAAAAACCCTCTCTTGACAACGAAAAATAGTGACAAAGGTTTTTTGGGTTATATTAAAAGGGTGTGTGTTTTTGGTGTGTGTGTGTGTGTTGTGTGTGGTGTGTGTGTGTTTGTGTGTGTGTGTGTGTGGTGTGTTTTCACACCCAAATTTTATAAAATTATAATTTTATTTTAAAATTAATATATATATATAAACTTTATATATATATATATATATATATATATATTTTTTATATAAATATATAATTAATAAAATATTATAATTTTTGTGTGTGTCAATCTCCCCCCCTCTCTCTCTCCTCTCTCTCTTTCTCCTCTCTCTTCTCTCTCTCTCTCTTTATAAATATATATATATAATCTATATATTTTATATATATAAATATATATATATATATTTTATTTTGTGTGTAAAGTGAAATAAATCTATATCATATCTATATCTAAAATTATATCTATATCTATATATATAATATATTATATATATATTATATATTATATATATATAATTAATGTATTTATCGTATTGTTTGGGTGTGTGTGGTGTGTGTGGGTCTGTGTGTGTTGTGTGTGAAAATGTGTGTTTGTGTGTGTACACATCCAAAATATAAATATATATATAAAATATATAAAATATATAATATATTTTTTAATATATATATATTTTTTAATATTAAAATAATATCTATATATCTTTTATTATATATATGTGTTTGGGGTGGGGTTTTGTGTGTTTTGGGGGTGTGTGTGTGTGTGTTGGTGTTGGTGTGTGTGTGTTTGGGGGTTGGTGTGGGGTGTGTAAAATTATTAATACTATATATAATATAAAAAAAATTTCCACTCTATTATCCCTATCTATATCTATCTCTTATATCTCTTATTACCCATATTTTTCCATATTAATTATTATCTTATCTTCAATATATATATTTTAATATATAATTAATATTATTGTATTGTGTATCATGTATTAGAAATATATCTTATCTTCTATCTCTCTCTCTCTCTCCTCTCTCTCTCCCCCTCCCCTCTCTCTCCTCTCTTTTCCTCTCTCTCTCTCTCACCTCTCTCTCTCTCTTCTCCCCCTCCTCTCTCCCCTCTCCTCTCTCTCTCTCCCCTTTTCTATATATATAAAATATTTTTATATAAAATATATATTTGTTTTGTGTGTGTGGGGTGGTGTGTGTGTGTGGTGTGTGTGTGTGTGTGTGTGTGGGGGTTTTGTGTGTGTGTTGTACACATCCAAAATATATACATATACATAAATAATATATTTTACAAAACATTTTAATTTTAACTTTATATATATATTATTTTTTAATATATTATATATTATAACATATATTAATATATTTTAAAATATATATATATATAAAAATTTTTAATTATATATGTTATAAAATACATATATTATTTTTATATATATATATATCTTTTATATATATTTATATAAAAATAAATTTTTTTATATATATATATATATTATATATATATAAAATATTGGTTTTTGGGTGTCATAAATATCTTCTATCTATCTTCTATCTATCTACTATATTTTGTTATTATATATATAACATATATATATAATATATATAATATATTTTATATATTTTATATAATAAAATTATATGTGTGGTGGGGGTTGTGTGTTGTGTTGTGTTTGTGTGTGTGTGTTTTGTGTGTGTGGTGTGTGTGGTTTGTGTGTGTGTGTGTGTGTATATATATATATATATATATTTATATATATATATTTTTAATATATACATAAAATATATATATTATTATATATATATATATTATAATATATATATTTATTTTGGGTTTATCGGGTTTTATCAGTATAACTATATCTATCTATCTATCTATCTACCTACCCTATCTATCTATCAAATCTTCTATTATATAATTAATATAATATATTATATATATATATTAATATACACATATGTGGTGTGGCGTTTTTGTGTGTGTTTGGGGTTGTGTGGTGTGTGTGTGTGTGTGCGTGTGTGTGTGTAAAACATCCAATTATACATATACATACATAAAATATATTACAAAATATAATATATATATATTATAATATATATAATTTTTATATAATATATATATATATAATATATTTTAAAATGTTTATATTATATATATACTAAAATATATTCTAATATTATATTATATATATATATATATAATTTTATATATTTTATATATCCCTATTAAAATTATATATATTATATATATTTTTAATTTATATATATATATATATATATATATATATATATATTATAAATTTTGTTGTGTGGGGTATCAATATCAATCTATCTATCTATCTATCTATCTACTATCTATCTATCTTTTCTATCTATCTTTTATATATATATATATATAAAATTATAAAATATATATATGTGTTGTGTGTGGGTGTGTGTGTGTGGGGGGCGTGTTGTGTGGTGGGGGTGTGGTGTGTGTGTGGGGGTACACCTGATAAAATGTACAGGGGGGTATTTGTTTAAGTTTCCACTTTTTCCCATTTTCCCCCGGAGTGCAGCAGCACCCCTTATTTTTCCCTTTAAATCACACTTCCCCTGCAGCTGGTATTGATTCCATGTCAAGGTCAGAAATTTTTGATTAACTTTTTTTTTCATTCGGATTGTTTCATTCAACTCCTCGGGAAAATATAAACATTCTCTCACACTATATCAAATTTTGTCGAAAATTATGGTATTGGAAAATTTAAAATCTTTTTATGTTATCATGTATGTGATTAATTTAAATCTTTTTTCTTACTCTCAGATTGAAAGGAAAATTTTTCCTCTATTTTTTTAAATTTTATGTAATTTCTTTAACTTGTGGTTTTTCATTAATGTTTAAATAATCCTAAATAAAAATTTTTTTTGAATGAAAAGGGGATCGTTGAAACTGAAGAAATGCAGCAGTAAACTGATTTCTGCTTCTTCCTTTTCATTTCAGTGAGAAGTTTACATTGCCTCGCCCTTTTCAGGACCCCCCCGAGGATACCCGAGGAACCGAGGAAGACGAAAAACCCCGGGGCGGCGAGATGACTCCGACCAGCCCCAAAGGGCCCCGGGAAAACCCACCCCCGAATCGGCGGGGGGGCCGGGGGAAGGCCGTGCCCACCCAAGGACTTTGAAGGCTGAATGAGATAAATGATCAAAATTCTGTTTAATTTTCTTAATTTTTTTGGGGGAAAAATTCCTGAAGATGTTTACTCGCATCGCCCCTAAAACCGGGTAAAAAAAATAAAATGTTTAAAGATGGATGAAGTTTTGCCAAAATTTTTTATTTTCTCCGTTGAGATGAAAGTGAAAAAAATTGTTGTACTTTAACACACACACCACACACACAACATCATCCACACACACACGCATACATACACCCCCACACACACAAACACACACCCCCTACATACAAAACAAAAACGCATACATACCACACACACACAAAACCATACATATTATATATATATATATAATATATAAAATATATATATATATATTAAAACTTTTAAAAAATTATATATTTTAATATATATATTATATATATATTAATATAATATAAATTATATATATAATTTGTGTGTGTGTGTGTGTGTTTGTGTTTGTGGGGTTGTGTGTGTTTTGTCCATCCATTTTTGTGTATTCCCAAAAAAAAAAGTATTAATTACGTCCAAATGTAAAAAGTCAATAGTGGGAGATCCGCCATGCGTAAAAAGGGAATAAGCCATTTTTTAAAAGGCCACTGATGACTGAACCCCAAAACCAGAAAAACACACCTGTGAAAAACTGGGGGAAAAGCTTTGGGCGGTATAAAGTGACACCCGGGGATTTTCCCTTTGAGAAAAAAGCTTACAAAAACCCGTAGACTAAAGTTTTCCCAACAAAAATCTACACCTTACTGCGAAGTCTGAAAACACAGATAAAAAAGGGTTGAGAGCAATCAAACCCTCGGTTTCCCTTTTTGTTTTTCAGGGCAACTTTCGGGCCCAAAGTGGACGGGGGAAAAGGGCCCGGGGCCGGGAAACACACATCCTACTTCGGATTTTTTTCTCGGGAAAAAATGAAATATATTGTTTATATAACATATATGCATATATATATTTATAAATTATATATTATTATATATATTTTTAATTTTATATATATATATTAAAAAAATATATATAATAAATATATATTATATATAATAATATATATAATTTTTAAAATAATATTATATATTTATATATATATATATATTAAAATTTTATATATATTTTTATATATAAAATTTAAAAATTTTATATATATCTATAATAATATAATAATATTTTATTATATATTATAAAATTATTAATATATATTTTATATGCATATTGTATAAAATACACACATATATACTTTTTTCCAGAAAAATATCCGAGTTTAGTGATGTGGTTCCGGGGCCCGGGCCTTTCCTCCGCCCACTTGGCCTAAAGTTGCCTCTGAAAAAACAAAAGAATCTCGGGTAAAAATTGCTCTAAACCCCTTCTTTCATCTTGTGTTTTTCAGACTTCGCAGTAAGGCTGTAGATTCCTTTTGAAAGCTTTAGTCTACGTTTCCCGTAAGCTTGCTTTTTCAAAGGAATATCCTGCTGTCACTTTATACCGCAAGCTTTCCACCCGTTTTTTCACAGGGGTTTTTTTTTTGGTTGGGATTCATCATCAGTGGCTTTTCCAAAATGAGTTATTCCCTTGGGTTTGCATGGCGGATCTCAAAACTATTGACTTTTTACATGGTACTGTAAAAAACTTTTTGTTTTTGGGAAAAACAAAATGGATGGGGCACACACAACACACCCCCACACACACACAAAACACCACACAACCCATTATTATATATATAATATAATATATTATATAAAATATTAAAATTTTATAAATATATATATACATATTTTTTTATATATTTATATATATATATATATATAAAATATATATATATATGTATGTGTTTGTGTGTGTGTGGGGTATTTATGCTTTTGGGGGTGTATGTATGTGTGTGTGTGTGTGTTTGTTTTGGGGGTATGTATGCGTGTGTGTGGGTATGTTGTGGTTTTTTGTGTGTGTGTGTTTTTTTCACCATTTATTTCACGTTACTCTCCACGGGGAATTAAAAATTTTGAGCAAAAATTCCCTCCTCTAATCATTCCCTTTTTTCTACCGGGGGGGTTTAGACGATTGGGGGTTTGCATCTTTAGGAAAGCCAAAAATTAAAAACTTAAGCAGAATTTTGATCATCATCATCATTTTTACCCTTTTAAAAGTCCTTTTCTGGGCAAAGGGGGCCCTTTCCCCCGGCCCCCCCCCCCCCCCCGATTTCCCGTGTGGTTTTTTTTTTGTCCGGTTTCCGTTTTGGGGCTGGTCGGGGTTTATCTCGCCGCCGGGTTTTTTCGTCTTTCCCCGGGTTTCCCCGTGTAAACCTCGGGGTGTCCCCGAATGGTCGAGGGAAAGTAATACTTCTCACTGAAATAAAAGGGAAAAAAGCAGTAAATCCGTTTACTGCTGCTTTTTTGGGAGTTGCAACGATCACTTTGCATTCCCAAAAAAATTCTATTTAGGATTATTGAGCATTAATGAAACCACAAGGGATGAAATTACATAATTTCAAACATAGGAAAAAAGGGCCCTTTTAAACTGGGGAGTACAGAATAGGATATTAAATTCACTTTCCCTTTCAGGGATTTAAAATAAAAAAATTATAATTTGCCAAAACCATAATTTTTCGCAAAAAAACGATATAGTGTGAGAGAATGTTTTAAAATTTTTCCAAGGGGTTGAAAGTAAAAAATCCGAATGAAAAAATAAGTTAATCAAAATTTTTTGACCTTGACATTGGGTTAATACCAGCTGCAGATGAAGTTTGATAATGCAACATAAGGGGAAAGGGTGCTGCACTCCGGAAAATGGGAAAAGGGAGGAAACGTAGCAAATCACTGTACAGTTATCTTTGGTTAAACACCACACAAACACCACACACACAACACACGCCCCCCACACCCCACACACACACACAAACACCCTTTTAAAATATAAAATAAAATATTATATAATATATATAATAGATAGTAGATAGGGTAGATAGATAGATGGAGATTTGATAGATAGATAGATAGATATTGATACAACACACACAATATATTATATAATTTTATATTATATATATATATTTTATATATATTATATAATTATTTTATCCCAAAATATAAATTTTATAAAATATATATATAATATCTATTTTATATTTTATATATATATTACATATTATATATATTTTGTTTTATATTAAAATATATATTATATTCTATTTATGTATTAAAATATTATTTTATTTTATATATAATTAATTATATATATATGTATATTATAAAATATATATATATATTATATATAATATCCATATATATAAAAAAAAAAAAAAGAAAAAAAAAATTTATATTATATATAAAAATATATTTTATATATATTTTATATATTTTTATGTATATATAGTATGGGGATTATATGTTATATTTATGGATTTTTCACACACACACACAAAACCACCACACACACACACACACACACACACACCACACGCCACACACATAGGGGTATTATATATATATATATATATATATATATTATATATAATATAGATAGATAGATAGATAGAAAAGGGGAAAATAATAGATAGATAGAGGGTAGATAAAAGATAAAACTGATACACTGATTCACAATATATATATATATATTAAAATAATATATAAGGTTATATAAAAATAATTATATTTTATATATATATTTTATATATATATATATATATATATATTTATATTACACCAAACCACACACACCCCACCCACACACAAACACACAACACACACAAAACAAACACAAAACACACACACACACCACACACACATATAAATATATATATTATATTTATATATATAATATATTATATATATATATATTATTTTAAAATATATATAATAATAGATAATAGATAATAGATAGATATTGATAGACCACCACAATATATAATTTTATATATATATTAATATATAATATTATATATATTATATTATTATATATATATATACATATATATATATATATATTTATAATATAAAATTTTTATCTTAATAAAATATATTATATATCTTAATTACCCTACATTAAAAAATATATATATAATATTAATATTATAAAAAATTTTTTAAAATATATATATATTTTTTTCTTCTAATTATATACCTTATTAATATTTATATATATAAACCCAAAAATACATTTATATTAAGATATATTAATTATAAAAATATATATTTTATAATATATGTAAATTTATATTTGTATTTATGTATTTTGGAAATTTTTTCTGGTTTGTACCCCCACACCCCCCCACACACACACCCCCCACACACCCCCACACACCCCACACCACCCCACACACACCCACACACAATATATTATATATTATAAAATTTTTTATATAAGAGAAGAGAGAGAGTGAGAGAGAGAGAGAGAGGTTAGGAGAGAAAGAAAGAGAGAGAGAGAGAGGAGAAGGGGAGAAAGGGGAGAGGGAGAGAGGAGAGACGAGAGAGAGAAAAGAGAGATAGATAGATATAGATAATACAATACCTGATACACAAAACATATATATATATATATATTAAAAATTTTAAAATTATAATATATATATTTTATATATATATATGTATATATATATATTATATAATATAATATATAATTTTTATATGTATATATATATATGTATATATATATATATATTATATATATTTTATATATTATAAAATAAAATATACAAACCCCCCACATAAAACCCCCCACACCCCCCGCCAACCCAAAACCACACACACACCACACAAAACCCCAACACCCCACACACACACACATATTTTTAATATATTATATATATATATATATTTTATATAAATACATATATATATATATTAATATATATATAATATATATATATATATTATATATATATATGGGGTGGGTACACACCCAAAACACACACACACACACCCACACACACAGACACACACAAAAAAACACAAAAACACCACACCCTATATCTATAAAATAAATATATATATATATTATATATATAAAATATATATATATTTTATAATATTTTATAATATAGTATAGAATAGATATAGATATAGATATAGATTGATACCAAAATGACACACAATATATAAAATTATATATATATTTTATATTAATATATATATAATATATATATATATATATTTTATTTGAGAGAGGGGAGAGAGAGAGGAGAGGGGAAAAGAAGAGAGAGAGAGAGAGATTGACCCACACAAAAAAATTTTTATATTATTAAAATATATATATTATATATAAAATATAAAATATTAATATTATATATATATATAAAATTTATATATATAAAATATATATATTTATAAAATTTTATATATTTTATATGGAGTGCACACACACCCCAAAAACACAACACACACACACACACACAAAAAAAACACACACAAACCCCCACACCCCCACCACACACACACATATATATTTTTCCCAAAAAACGTCCCTCACGATTATCGTTGTCCCCAAAAGAGCTTTGGGTTTTTCCTTCGCTTTGTCCTGAATATAACCTCTTTAAATTTTATGTCAAACCCCGTGTGGCGATATTGGCTTTAAAGCGCTATCAACTGTTCCAGTGTTCTTTCCCCTACTTGCCTCTTTACATGTGGGGGGAAAATTTTTCATATTATGTATGATTGAAAATAAAGTTTAAAGATCTTTCCTCCTCCCCGGGAAAGAATTCTCCCTTTCTTGCTTTTTCGTGCATTCCCCGTTCAAAAAAAATTTCGGGCCCTTTTTAAATGTGCCGTTTATAGGGAATTTATTGATCGGGTTTTCCCGAACGTTGTTTTTCTTGCCCCTTTTCCCCCCCGGAAACTACCCCTTTTCTTGTTGGGTGCCTGAAAGCAAAAATTTCTGGATTTTTTTTCATGACAATAAAGTAATTTTGTATGAACAAAAATCAAATTTATGACCATCCAAGCAGAGATTAGTAGATGCAAAAAGTAGAAAAAATATAGATTTCCAAAAAAACATAATTTAATTTTACCCGTTTTGTATTATGCATTTGGGTTCATGCTTATACATCCTTTTCCTCCACCATCCCTCCTCCCTCCATTCAAACCCTCCCTCCATCCCTCCCCTCCTTTCCCTCCATTCATCCCCTCCTTCATCCATCCATCCCTCCCCATCCATCCATCCCTTTCCCTTCCCTCCATCCATCCATCCATCCATCCCTCCATTACTATATAAAGGGTCCCTTTGATAATAATTTTATTTTAGATATCAGTGTGAAAGAAATGAAAGAAAAAACTTAACAGCATTTTTTTGTTACATCATGTCCGCAACTTGGGAATTTTTAAAACTTTAAAATGGGATAAATTATTTCTAAAGTCGGGGAAAAATAATTTTATCAAAACACTATAAATCATTCCTTTTTTAAAAAAAAATTTTTTCCCTTTTTATATATTTTTTGTTTTTTATTTTTCCCTTTATTTCCAAATGTTTAAAATGGGTGGAAATTTAAATTTAGCGGAAAACGATCAACAGTACAAACCCGCATGGGCTAGGTTGTGCCCCGAAAAAAAAATTTCTCATATTTTCCGGGTTTGGGCAGGAAAACTCAAAACCGTCAGCTTGAATTTCTTAATCATCTATTTATTTTTAAAATTTTTTTTTACTGTGAAACACTCAAAAGAATTGTGAGAGTATTAACCCTCCCTAAAAAATTGGCCCCTTTTTTGCCCAACCACCACCCGGGTTAACATTCTGTCTCCGGGGGATTTTTTTTTTTTGTTTTTTTATTACAAAAGGTTCCACCTTGCTCGGCCGGCCCGGGTCATCTGGACCTAGTGACCGATCCATTTCCCCTTAATTGGCGGGGAAAATGTTTTTTTTTTTGAATGCAATTCAAACAAGACTGTCAAATTTTTTTCCTTGATTTTTTTTAAAATTTTTATTAAAAAATTGGTAACATTTAAACAAAGCAAAAATACAAAACAAATCCTTTTCCCAAATCAAAGAAAAAGTAAACAAAGGGATAATTGGGGCTGATAACCCGACACCTTTGGGGATAAGCCTTATAGACCATCTGTTTGTATATATAATATAAACTTACGTTACGTGAAACATGTATTCTTGCCCTCCGTAGCGATTTGTTAAAAACCAGTTCCCGGGTAGTAGCGGGTTAGCTAAATCTGTGAAGCTTCACGAAACCCCAACTGATTTAGCTTCGGGTCTGCCCAAAACCCATGGTCAGCTAAAGGCCTTTTTTTGAAAATTTTAGTTCGCTACCGACTCGGGAAAGGGTTTAAAATCTCCTCCCCCTTTGTTTGTTTTGTTTTTTTTTTTTGGCCCGGGTACTTAATTCTATCTTTAATACAAACTTGATATTTGATATGACTATTTCTAAATTTAATTTTTTACATATTCTTTTCCTTGTCAGGGAAATCTACCTTCCCCCGAGGGTCAGAGGCGACGTCCCTTTTTTGAACTGTATAGCCACAGATTAGACGATTTGGAAACGGGAAAGAAATCCGAAAAGAAAACAAAAAAAAAGGGCCCCTTTATCCCCGGTTTTTTCCCCTGTTTTTGCGTTTCCCGTGTTGCTATAATTTTTTGGTCCTCCGTTGGTGCTCCTGTATTTCCCCACTTTTATACTAAATAAATCCGTCACGACGTCATTTTTCCCCGTAACCCAGAGGAATTATCTTAGATTAATAAATAAATAAAAAAAAGTCAAATCCCAAAAGAAAACCCCAAAACAGAATCGAAATATTAAATAAAAACCTTAATATTCACATCCTGCAAATTTGGGTTTTTCCCGTCCCCTCCCCCTTTTCGAAACTGGGCAATTGCGGTAATGGCAAAGCTCGGGGTTGGGTTTGTAAGGGCCCTAAGACATTTAAATCGCCTGCGCATGCTTTTATATGTTTCATCGGGTTTATCAGAGGATCCCTGGGTTTTCCCCTCTGTACCAAAGTCCCCTTGTTTTCGGGTTTTTCGCCCCCCTGAGAGAAGGGCCCGGGTTGCACGTGCCCTCCTTTTCAAACTAGGGGGGCCTTGGTTGGGAAATGTCAAATCTGGGTTTTGCATGGAAGTTTAGGAAATTTTTTTATAATATAATTTTATATATATATTTATAAAATTTAAAATTTTTATATATATATATAATATATTATAAAATAAAATAAAACATATGTATATATATATATTTTTTTTTTTTTTTTTTGCTTTTTCGCCCACTAAACGTGTGGATTAAAAAACCCTGCTGATGACTTGCTGTCGACGTAGATAATGAAAGGGGAAAAAAAGGGCCCCCCTGCTGTGCCCGAAAAAAAATTTTACTAAATGCACTCGGGGACAAAAAGCGGACGATGTCTAGAAAACAGTTTGGGGCTAACTTTTCCTTTTTGGGAAAAAAAAGCCCTTTAAAGCTTGTTAAAACCTAAGGAAATCCCAAATCGAATTTCCCCATGCAGTAAAAGTTTTTTCCTCTTTTTTATTTCCCTGCGTGTCCTCCAAAGCGAGTGTTCCGGCAATATTTCCCGCAACGGAGGTAAACGTGGGGTTCTGTTCTGTTATTATTCTCGCCGCCGGGCCCGGGGAGGTGCCCCGTGAGGGAAAACTCCCTTTAAAGGGGGAAAATTTTAAAATGGGCAGCGAGAGAGAAAAAAAAAATTTTCGGGGGCCCAACTTGGGAAAATTTTTCATTGGTAAATCCTATAGATTTGGGAGGAAATATATTTTTTAAACACGGTTTCTAATATTATGGGTTTTAAAGCTCGGCAGATAGTTTTTTCTGTAGTTTAAAACGTTTTACCCACCGAAAAATAAGCTCATTTAGAAACCCAAAAGGCCTAAACGGGTTCCCTTTTTATTTTCGTTATCTCTGTTTGCCTGCGCAACTTTATCATCAACTTTTATTTTTTTCATTTTTATTACTTTTTGTCTATTTATTTTTTTTTATCCTTGTTGTTCTGCAAAACCCTTCCCTCATCATCATCCATTTTTAAATTTTATTATTATTTTATTATTTTATTAAAATTTTTTTATTTTTATTATTATTATTATTATTATTATTATTTTTTATTATGATTTTTGATTAAAGTTATGATTTTGATTATGATTATGATTATGAATTAAAGATTATTACTACTACTACTACTACACTTTCTACTACTACTACACTAGTAAAACTAATACTACCATACTATTATTGTCCCTTACATTATTATTTCATTGTTATTATTACCCTTATCATTATTTCATTGTTTAAACATTATAATTATTATTGTTGTTCTTATTGTTGTTTTTCACTATCATTATTTTTGCTATTTTATTTTTTATTATTATTATTTATCATTTTCTGCTGTTCTTATTTTTAGGAGATGATGATTTATGATAATAATAATAATATGGAAAAATAATAATAATAAAAAAATTGTTATTATTATTATTATTATTTTTTATTATTATTATTATTTTTTTATTTTAAAAAAAAAAATAATAAGTGATAAGTTTCATTAGAGTAATGACATGATAATCAGGACACTGGCAATAATGATAAGGGAAATTTTTTAATGAAAATGATAATAATAATTTTTAAAAGGCATAATATTGAAAGTAATGAGGGCGAGGGTTTATGGGAAAAAAAACAAAGATTTAAAAGTAAATTTCAGTGATAATAAAAGGTAATGTTTTTAATTTGCTATTATGTTAATAATTTTTATAATGTAAAATTAGTAAAAGGGATAAAGGGGGCAGTAAAAAATATTGATAACAAAAACAATAAAAATAAAACCAAATTTCAGCAACAACAACAAAATAATAAAAAATAACAATAAAAATAATAAAAAAATTTGGTTTAAAAATAAGAAAAAAAACAATAAAGATAATATTCATAATGCTAAAATCACCGGAAATAATAATTTAAAATAATAATGGGGATAATAGTTTAATTGGGTGGGGAAAAGAAATAAAGAATTTTTTAAATTTTAATGATAATTTTTTATTTTTATCATTATGATAAAAAAATAATGATGAGGGGGAGAAAGGGTTTTTATAAAAGGTATTCATTATCATAAAAAAATAATGGCACTATAATATAATGATGATAATGGAAAAGGAGGGTAAAGATAATACTGATTAGGTTGATATAACAACAACAATCATAACGATAACAATAATCCTTCAGCGTAAACGTACCCCTTTATAAATAATAAATCAAAAGTATTAGACAAAGGAAGGGTGGGTTTACTAAGGGAAATTAAAGAAACGTCCCATTAAACCCAAAAAATGTTAATGAAACTCATTTATACACTAGATTATAACTCGCCATTACAAATGTATATAAATTTTTTTAATGGCATCGTTTTGAAACCCCCAGACCCGAATACCCAAAACATTACACCAAATTTTTTGGGCTACATTCCTCCCAACGCTCTTCGTCCCTTCCCCCCATTTTTCAAAATAAAAGAAGGCAAAAATCCAACTCGTTAGCTATGCATAGAGAGGGCTGCCCTTTTGCAAAGGATGAATAGTCAAAATGAAAAACGGGGGCACTGCCCCCTTTATCCCCTCTCTCTACCCCATTTTAAATTAACTGACACGTAAAAATTGTTTCCAGTTAAATTTAAAAATCTTCACGGGGGATCCCCCTTTGGGGCCCAAAAAAGGAAGTCGGCTGTTGCGAATAAAAGAGAAAATAAGGGAGAAATTTTCCCCCTGCCAGGAAAAGTTTTTTTTTAGTGGGCCCCAACTTTTAATTAAGTTATTGAGTTTTACAGATCTTGTGCCGTCGACCTTTTTTTTGAGCTCTTAAAAGGTTTTAAATAAGGATCACCCTCTGAAATTACTTATAACAGAAAATATATTACGGATATGAGCAAAGGTTTTAATAAAAATTTAAAAATTTTAATGAAATGAAAATAAAGATAAAAGTAAATCAGTGATAAGGTGATAATGAGGGCCCATAATGAAAAATAATTACAACAACGAAAAATAATCAAATGAGGATAATTTGGGAATAAAATAATGACAAAATAATAAATTTCTGGGTGATTTAGGAAAATGATGAAGGGTGATGTTTTTATGGGTTTATAAAAAATACTAATTTCTAAAATTAAAATCAAAATTTAAATTAAAAAATTTTTAATTTTTAAAAGGGGAATGATAATGAAAATGATAATAGTTAGTAAAAGATGATGATATTTATGATGATAAAAATGATAATAAAAAACAGTAAAGGGTAAGATGATAATTAATAATAATAATAACCCCCAACAAGGGTAAAGGCAAACTAAAGAAAAATGGCAATTAAAAAAGATAATGATAAATAATAACGTTTTTAAAATCAATTTTTTAAAAAATAAAAATTGTAATAACTATAATAATTATAAAAAAAAAAGAATAGTAATTTAATAATTATAAAAATGGTAAAAAACCCTTTTAATAAAATACATAATAATAATTTATAATAAAAATAATAAGGATTTAATAATAATAAAAACAATAATGATAATGTTGATTTTTCATAATAAAAATATTTAAAAATAAATAATAATTTAAAAAAAATAATAACAATTGTAATATCAATAATAATAATAGTAAAAATAAAGATAATAATAATAATAAAATATATTTTAATAATGATAATAATGATAAAAATTATTATCATTATTATTATTTTATTTTATTATTATTATTTTATTATTATTATTATTATTTTTATTATTTTATTATTTTATTATTGTTATTATCATTATTATTATTTTTAATTATTTACCTAAAATTAAGAATAATGATAAAAATAAAAATAAAATAAAAAACATATTATAACAATTAGTATTATTATGATTATACTTATTTTATTATTTTTGCTACTATTCAGTAAAAACTTTTTTTTGGGCATAATACAAATAATTAAAGTAAAATAAAAATGATAATAATAATAATTAATAATAATAAAATAATAGTAAAATAATAAAATAATAATAATAAAAATATAAAAAATAATAAAAATAAAATAATAATAATAATAAAGAAAAGAAGAAGAAAAGAAGAATCATGATATAGATAATAATTTAAAAATAAAAATTCAATAATTACAAATGTTAACGAAATCGTTTTTATTCTCACTTTCATCATTTTATGTCCTGATTAATAGAATCGGGTAATTTTTATCATTATTATACTAATAATTCCAAAATATAAAATAAGGGAAAAAAACGTCATTTTCGATCTACCTAAAAAGGCAAATTTTCCCCTAGTTTTTGCCGCTTTTCAATTTTTGGGGATTTTCTTTTAACTTTTTTATATATGAACAAAATTCCTCTTATTCTCCTTATTTCATGATTACCATCATTATTATCGTTATCATTATCATTATCATCATTATCATCATTTCATCATTTTCATCATCTCATCCTCATTTTCATTTTTATTGCAATTTTACCTCATTATTGCAATTAGATCTTATTATTGCAAATTTTTGCGTTATAATATATATTTTTCATCTATACTAATAACCACTCAAAAATAATAGTATAACATAATAATAAAAATAATAATGTTTTTAAATAAAATTTTTATATCATTTTTTTTAAATTTAAAACGTTATTATGTAATTATTGTTATAATAATTATTTTTACAAACATACTACCATAAAAAAATAAAAATAATAAAAATAATAACAATAATAATATTTAAAAAATATTATAACACTCTATTTTTTATAATTAACTTATTATTATATTTTACTTTATTCAGTTTTGATACATTTTTTGGGAAAAATACGAAAAATTAAAAAAAGATAAAAAAATAAAAATAGTAAATAATGATAATAATAATAATAATTAATAAAAAAATATATAAAAAATAATAATAATAAATAATTAAATAATTAATAAAAATAATAAAATAAAATAAAAAATAATAA
>NW_023649370.1:57192-67192 GCF_015228065.2 Penaeus monodon | reverse complement strand
TCTCCTATTCTTTTTCCTCTCTCCTCCTCCCCCCTCCCCTCCTCCTCTCTCCCCCTCATCCTCCCCTCCTCCCCGTTTTTCTCTGCCTTCTTTGTCTCATTCTTTTTCCTTCCTCTCGTTCTTCCCGTCCTTTTCCTGTTCTCATCCTTACTTCTTCCACTTCTCCTCCCCGTACCCTCCGCCATCCTGCTCCTCCTCACCATAATAATTTACTACACATATATCCCAATTAAGTATTATTTTGATTATACTTATTATTATTATTATTGCTACTATTACAGTAATATATATTTTTTGTCAATAATACTCATAATTACAGTAAGACTCCCCTGCTCCCTCATAATAATCATATACATATACTACTCCCTACTAGTACTAATATATACGTCTATACTAACTACTCAATAATAATAATATAATCATCATCATAATAAGAAAAGAATAAAGACGAATCATGATAATAATGATAACTATAACTGATAATACTCACAATACTGTCAATACTTACAAATGTTAACGAAATCGTCTTTATTCTCGCCTTTCATCATCATTATGTCCATGATTATAGCCTTCTGGTAATTATTAGCATTGATTATACTAATAATTGCCAGAATCATCACAATGATGAAAAAACGTCATTTTCGAGTCTACTCTCAAAAGGCTATATTCCCTAGCTTTTTGCCGCTTTTCACTTTTGGGATTTTTTCTTTAACTTTATATTATTATATGATGAACCATAATTCTCTTATTATCATCCTTTATTTTCATGATTACATCATTATTATGCGGTTACCTTCTCATTATCACATTATCATCATTATCAGCATTATCACCTCGCTCTTTTCATTATTATTGCAATATTATCCTCATTTATTTGAATCATATTTACTCATTATTATTGCAATTATTGCAGTTTATAATATATATTTTTACATCTATACTAATAACAACTACATATAATGTAATACAATAATAATAACAATATAGTTTTTACATAATTATTTATTCTTAGTTTTTAATTATAATCGTTTTACTGTAAATTATTATTATAAATAATTATTTTTACAATCATACTACCAGTAAAAATAATAATAATAATAATAATATAACATAAGATATTAAATAACAATATTTATAAACCTCATATTATTTATTATTATACTTATTATTATTATTATTACTATTATTACAGTTATGATACATTTTTTGGCAATAATACTAATAATTAAAATAATGATAATAATAATAATAATCAGTAATTAATATGATATATATAATAATAATACTAATATAAGTACTCTTAATAGTATACATTGTTAACGTTCATATACACACTATATTATTTATGTATAATACTAATATAATAATAACGAATAAGTGATCCTAACGAATTTAATTACAGTAATATTATTAACGAATTCGTATAATAATGAATAGGATAATATGATAATAGTAATAATATCAATAATCATCAAATGTTATCCAAATTCCTTTATTCGACTTTTATCTTATTATTGGTCATGATTATAGAGTTCTGGTAATTATTATCATTATTACCCTAATAATTGCAGATCATCAATAATGGAAGAAACGTAGTTTTTGGGAGTCTACTCTCAAAAAGCTATATTTCGCTAGCTTTTTGCCGCTTTTTTCGACTTTTGGGTTTTTTTTTTCTTACCTTTTTTATTATGATGTGGATACAATTCCTATTGTTATCATCCATTATTATCATGCTTATCTCATTATTACGTTATCATCATCATTATCATCGATATTGATCTCAGTATCATCACATTTATCTTATTGCAATTATTATCATCATATTGCAATTCTTATCATTATTATTAACAATTATTGCAAGTATAATATATATTTTTTACATCTATACAATAACAACTACAATAATAATAGTAAATAGCATCATATACAATAATAAAATTTTTATAATAATTATCTATATCCATTATTTTAATTAATAATCGTTATTACTGTAATTAATTACGTATAATATTATTTTACAATATATATCTACAGTACAAATAATAATGATATAATAACAATATAATATAATAGTAGTATAACAATTATTATTATTATAATTATATTTATTATTATTATAGTTATAATATATTTTTTGGCAATAATACTAATAAGTAAAGTACTAGTAGTAATAATAATAATAATAATAATAATAATAATAATAATAATAATAATAATAATGTTATTAATGATAATAGTAATAATATCAATAATCATCAAATGTTATGCAAATTCTCTTTGCTCAATTTTCTCGTCATTATTGTCATGATTAATAGAATTCTTGTAATTATTATCATTATTACCCTAATAATTTCCAGAATCATCAAATTAATGGGAAAAAAAGTTATTTTGGAGTCTACTCTCAAAATGCTATATTTCACTAGATTTTGCCGCTTTTTCGACCTTTCGGATTTTTTTTCTTTAACTTTTCTTAATTATATATGGACACAATTCCTGTTATTATCATCAATTATCATCATCATTATTGCAATTATTATCATCATTATTGCAATTATTATCATTATTATTGCATTATTGCTTGTTATAATATATGTTTTTACATCTATACTAATAAGCAACTACACTAATATTAGTAATAACAATAATAATACCTATACTAACGTTTTTATATAATTATTTATATCATTATTTTAATTAATATCGTTATTACTGTATTATTACTGTTATAAATAATTTATTTTTACATATACTACAGTAAATAATAATAATGATATAATAACAATCATAATTTAATAACAATATTCATAACAATTAGTATTATTATAATTATATTAATTATTATTATTATTGTTATTATTAGCAGTTATAATATATTTTTTTTTTTTTTTGGGGAAAAAATAAAAAAATTTTTTTTTTTTTCTAATAGTTAACAGTAATAATAAATATAATAATAATAATATAATAATAATAATAATAATATATAATAATAAAATAAAAATAATATAATAATAATAGATAATAAATAATATTAATAATAGTAATAATAATAATAATATCATAATAATAATAATACTAATAATGATAATAGTAATAATATTAACAATCATCCAAATGTTATCCAAATTCTCTTTTTCTCACTTTTATCATCATTATTGTCATTATTAATGGAATTCTGGTAATTATTACATTATTTCCGTAAAATGGCCCGAATCATCAATGACTGGAAAAAAAACTCATTTTGGAGTCTACTCTCACAAGGGTATATTCGCTACGATTTTGCCGGCTTTTTCGACTTTGGGATTTCTGTTCTTTTACCTTTTTTTATTATTATGGACCAATTCCTGTTCATTATCATCATTATTATCATGATTATCATCATTATTATCGTTATCATCATCATATCATCATTATCATCATCCTTACATCATAATCATCACATTTTCATCATTATCACATTCCTTTTCATCATTTTTTGCAATTAATATTATCATTATTGCAATTATTTATCATTATTATTACAATTATTGGGCTGTTATAATATATATTTTTACATCTATAACTATAACCACTACAATAATATAGTAATATCATAATAATAATAATAATGATACGTTTTTTATAATACATTATTTATATCATTATTTTATCAATATCGTTATTACTGTAATCATTACTGTTATAATTATTATCTTTACATTATACTACCGTAAAAATAATAATAATGATAATAACAATATAATATTCATAACAATATTATTACAATTAGTATTATTATACATTATACTTTTATTATTGTTATGACTATTATTACAGTTATAATATATTTTTTTGGCAATAATGACTAATACTCAAAGTAATATAATAATAAATAATATATAATAATAATAATAAAAGTAAAGAATAATAGTAATATAATATAAATAATATAATATAATAATAATAATAATAATAATAATAATAATAATAATAATCATAATAATATAATACTACTAATAATGAGAATAATCATCATCATCATCATCATCATCCATCATCATAGTTTCCAATTCTCTTTATTCTCACTTTTACATCATTATTGTCATGATTAATTAGAATTCTGTAATTATTTAATTATTACAATAATATTGCCGAATCATCAATTGAATGGAAAAAAGTCATTTTGGAGTCTACTCTCACAAGGCTAATAGTTCGCTGATTTTACTGCTTTTTCGACTTCGGGATTTTTTTTTTCTTTTAAACCTTTTTTATTACATATGGGTTACCATTCTTGTTATTATAATTATTATTATCAGATTATCATCATTATTATCGTTATCAGCATCATTATCATCATTATCTCATTATCAATCATCTTTTATCATCATTATTGCAATTAATTATCATCATTATTGCAATTATTATCATTATTTTTCAATTATTGCAGTTATAATATATATTTTAATCTATCTAAAACACTACAATAATAATAGTAACACAATATAATACATAATAACATTTTTTATAATAATTCTTTATATCATTATTTTAATTAAATCGTTATTACATTAATTATTACTATTATTTAATAATTATTTTTACAATTATTCTACCATAAAAATAATAATAATAATGATAATAATAACATATGATATTACATTAATATTTTATAATTATTATTTATTATAATTATACTTATTATTAATTGCTATTATTACAGTTATGATATATTGTTTGGCCATTAATACTATAATTAAATTAATAATAATTATAGATATAATAAACATAATAATAATAATAATAATAATAATACTATTTTTTATTATTATTATTATTTTATTAATATTATTATTATTATTATTATTTATTATTATTATTATTATTATTGTTATTTATTTGTTTATTATTAATTATTATTATAATGATAATATAATGATAATAGTAATAATGTTAAGATCAGAAATGTGTCCAAATTCTCTTTTTCTCCTTTTATCATCATTATATTGTCATTATTAATAGAATTCTGATAATTATTATCATCATTACCTAATCATTTTCGAAATCATCAATGATGGAAAAAGAGTCATTTTGGAGTCTTCTCGCAAAAGGCTATATTTCGCTAGAATTTTTTGCCACTTTTTCAACTTTTTAGATTTTTTTCTTTTACCTTTTTTATTTATATGACAACAATTCCTGTGATTAAGCATCCATTATTATCGTGATTTTCATAATTATTATCGTTTATCCATCATCATTATCATCACTATCTCATTATCATCATCATTTCATTATTATTGCAATTATTATCATCATTATTGCAATTATTTCATTATTTTTTTCAATTATTGCAAGTTTATATATATATTTTTACATCTAAAAAAACCTACAATAATATAGTATAGCAATATAATTAACATAATAACGCTTTTATGATAATTATTTATTCTTTATTTAATTAATATCGTTATTACTGTAATAGTTACTGTTATAATAATTATTTTTACCATTAACTATAATTAAAAATAATATAATATCATACATACCAATATAATAACAATATTATAACAATTAGTATTATTATAATATACTTATATATTATTATTATTGCTATATTACAGTTTAATATATTTTTTGGCCATAATGCTAATAATTAAAGTAATAATAATAATAATAGTATAATATAATTGTAATAATAATGAATAATAACAATAATAATAATATAATGATAATAATGAATAATGATGATAATAGTAATAATAATCATCATCAATTTTATCCAAATAACTTCTTTCTACACTTTTATTATCATTATTTATCAGGATTAATAGAATTCGGTAATTGTTATCATTATTACCCAATAATTTCCAGAATCATCAAATTAGTGGAAAAAACGTCATTTTGAGTCTACTCCCAAAAGGGAGGATTTTGCCGCTTGTTTGCTTTCGGGATTTTTTTTTTTTGTTTTTTTTTTTTTCTTTTTAGAACCTTTTTTTTATTATATATGGGCGCATTCTGTTATTATTACATTATTATCATGTTATCATCATTATTATCGTTATCTTATCATGTCATCTTTATCATCATTATTGCAATTATTAATCATATATTATTGCAATTTATTGTAGTTATATATATATTTTTTACATCTATACTAATAACAACTACAATAATAATAGTAATAGCCAATAATAATAGCAATAATAACGTTTTATAATATTATTGATATCTTACTTATATTAATTTGTTATTACTGTAATTATTAGTTTATAATACTTATTTTTTACAATTATACTACCAGTAAAAATAATAATATTGATTAATAATAAACATAATAATATTAATAACATATTATAACAAATTAGTATTATTATATTATACTTATTATTATTACTATTGCTATATTACAGTTATAATATGTTTTTTGTGGCAATAATACTAATAATTCAGATATAATAACAATAATAATAATATAATATAATAATAATAATAATAAAATATAATAATAATAATGATAATAATAATAAAAAAATAATAATAATGAGATGATAATAATGATAATAGTATAATATCAATAATCATCAAATGTTATCCGAAATGCTCTTCATTCTCACTTTATCACATATTGGTCATGATTCTCTAATTCGGGTAATTATATATTATTACCTAATAATTGGCCAGAATCATCAAATAATGGAAAAAACGTCTTTTGCGTATCCTCTCATAAGGCTATATTTCGCCTAGATTTTGCCATTTTTTGACTTTTGGGATTTTTTTTTCTTTTACTTTTTCATTATATATGGACCAATTCCTGTTTTTTATCATCATTATTTATCATAATATCATCATTATTATCGTTATCGTCATCAATATCATCATTATCATATTGTTATCATCATTATTTCAATTATTATCATCATTATTGTCAATTTTTATTTCCCCATATTTTACAATTATTGCAGGTATAATATATGTTGTTACACTTATACTAATATCACTACATAATAATAGTAATAACAATAATAATAACAATAATACGTTTTTCTAATGATTATTTTATATCATTATTTGTAATTAATATCATTATTACTGAATTATTACTTTTATGATACTAATTATTTTTACAATTATACTACCAAAAAAAGCATAAATAATGATAATAAAACATAATTATGTTAAACACAATAGATATACAAGATTAACTATTATTATAATTATACTTATTATTATTATTATTATTCGCTTAATTACAGTTATAACATATATCTTTGGCAATAATACATAATTAAAGTAATAATAATGAACATAATAATAATAATAATATAATAATATAATAATAATAATAATAAAAACATTAATAATACTATAATAATAATAAGATTACTATAATAATCTCATAATAATAATATATATTTACATATATATATATATATATATATTATATATATATAATATATATATATATATATATATATTTAGATATATACATACATACATAACACACATCACACACCATATATGCTATACGTCTATATATCTATCTAATCGATCTATCTGATCTATCTTTTTACTCTATATAGATATATACCATATATAGTATATATATATATATATATTATATATAACATATATATTATATATAATATAATATATATATATATATATATATATATATATATTATATACATACATATATACATATATATAACACATATTTTGTGTGTGTGTTGTGTGTGGTGTGTGTGTGTGTGTGTGTGTGTGTGTGTGTTTGTGTGTGTGTGTGTGTGTGTGTGTATTTATGCATTTATATATGTGTGTATATATATATGTATATATATATGTGATGTGTGTGTGTATATGTATATATATATATTAATAATATATATATATATATATATATAGTATATATTTATATGTTTATATGTAAAACTATATGTGTATATATTTATATATATATATATATATATATTATATATATATATAATATATATATTATATATATATGTATATATATATAAATATAGTATAATTATCTATATATAATATATATATATATGCATATATTTACACATATATATATAACATATATATTACATAATAATATACATATATGTTCATATATTTAATATAATATACATATAATACTTGATATATATACATTTATATCATACATAATGCATATACATTTATATACTTATATAATGTATGCACGATTTATTATCATTATTATAGTTATCATCATCATTATCATCATTATCAATCCATCATCATCTATCGTTATCATTATTTTTTTCAAGTATTATCATCATTCTTGCAATTATTATCAGTATTATTGCAATTAGTGCAGTTATAAATATATTTTTTACATCTATACTAATAACCACTACAATAATAATAGTAATAACAATAAATAATAACAATAATACGTGTTTTATAATAATTATTTATATCATTATTTTAATTAATATCATTATTACTGTAATTATTACAAGTTTGATAATAATTATTACAATTATCCAGTAAAAGTAATATAAAGGATACTAATAAACAATATTATATTAATAACAATATATCAAATAGTATTATTTAATTTACTTTTATTATTATTATTCCTTTTATTACGTCATAATATATTTTTTTGGCAATAATACTAATAATTAAGTAATAATAATGAAAATATAATAAAACAAAAAAATATAATAATATAATATAATAATAGCATGATAATAAAATATAATAATAATGATAATATATATTTACATCCATACATATATATATAAATATATATATATATATATATATATATATATCTACATCTATCTATCTATCTATCTTCTATATATATATATGTATCTAATATATACATTATAGTCCCATATTGTGTCTATATATATTATTATATATACTAATCTATATATATATCTGAGATATCTATCTATATATATATATATATCTATATATGTATATATATTATATATATATGATATATATATATAGTCTATTACTAATTATATATAATATAAGATATATGTGGTGTGTGTGTGTGTGTGTCTGTGTGTGTGTGTGTATGTGTGTGTGTGGTGTGTTTGTGTGTGTGTGTCCTGTGTGTTTGTGGTGTGTGGCTGTGTGTGTGTGTGTCTTTTATGTATATATATGTGTGTATATATTATGTTATAGATATAATATATATATTATATATATAATATACTATATATATATATATATATTTAATATATATATATAGGTGGTGTTTGTGTGTATATCTGTATATATAATATATAATATATATTTAAAATATTTTATATATATATATATATAAGATAGTATCTTATATATCTCACATACTATATTATATATATGTTATATATATATATATATAATATATACCTTTTATATATATGTACTATATTGTATATATATATGTATATGTATGTCTGATCGAACTGCATATTATGTTATTATATGTATATATTTTATATATATATATATATATTATTATATATTTTTTTAATATTATATATATTATATTTTTAAAATATTATAATAATTATATAAATTTAAAATATATATATAATTTAATATATAAATAAATAAAATAATATATATATTATATATATATATATATAAAATTTTTATACATAATATCAAATATCCTAAAATAAAAATTAAAACATATATCTAAAATAACATATATATAAAAATATATTATATAATAAATAAAATATATAATATATTAAATTTTATATATATATAAAATAAATATATAAATATTTACATATATTTATATATTAATATATATTTTTAAAATATTATATATTTTAATATTTTTATATATAATTTAATATATATTATTAATATTATCAAATATTACAAATTATTTAATATATATTATATATTTTTTTTTAATTTTATATATATTATATATTATGTATATTTTAATATATTTTATATTTTAAAAAAATTATTTTATTTATATTTATTATATATTATTAATATTATTTTATATATTATTATATATTTTTTATAA
>NW_023649370.1:50133-55133 GCF_015228065.2 Penaeus monodon | reverse complement strand
GGTAATTATTATCAGTAGTATACACCTCAAAAAAAAAGAATTGCCCAATCATCAAATGAATGGAAACCGTCATTTTCGAGGCTACCCCAAAAAGGGCTATATTTCCCTAGATTTTGCCCGCTTTTCACTTTTGGATTTTTTTCTTTTAACTTTTTTATTATATATGAACATAAAAGCCCCCCCCTCTTTAATTATCATCATTATTATCATGATTATCATCATTATTATCGTTATTATCATTATCATTATCATCATTATCCTCATTATCATCATTATCATCATCATTTTCATTATTATTGCAATTATTATCCTCATTATTGCAATTATGATCATTATTATTGTTTATCTTGCATTATAATATATAATTTTTACATCGTTACTAATAACAATCCACATAGATAATAGTAAATAACAATAATAATAGCAATAATAATGTTTTTAATAATTTTATATCTTATTTTAATTACTAATCGTTATTACTGTAATCATTAGTTATAATTATTAGTTTTACAATTATACTACCCGTAAGAATAATATAATAAATAATAATATAAAAATAATAATGTTAATAACAATATATAACATCAGTATTATTTAATTATACTTATTATTATTATTATTACTATTATTACAGTTATGATACATTTTTTGGCAATAATACTAATAATTAAAATAATGATAATAATAATAATAATAGTAGTAATAATGATAATAATAATAACAATATTATTAATAATGATAATAATGATAATATAATGATAATAGTAATAATATCCATATCATCAATGTTATCCAAATTCTCTTTATTCTGACTTTTATCATTATTATTGTCATGATTAATAGAATCTGGTAATTATTATCATTATTACCCTAATAATTGGGCAGAATCATCAAATTGATGGAAACCGTAATTTTGTGGAGTCTACTCCTCAAAAAGCTATATTTCCGCTAGATTTTCCGCTTTTTCGACTTTGGGGATTTTTTTCTTTTACCTTTTTTTATTATTGTGGACACAATTGCCTGTTGTTATCATCATTATTATCATGATTATCATCATTATTATCGTTATCATCATCGTTATCATCATTTATCATCATCGTTTATCTTATTGCAATTATTATCATCTTATTGCAATTATTATCATTATTATGTGCAATTATTGCAATTTAATAATTTTTTACATCTATACTAATAACAACTACAATACTAATAGTAAATAGACAATAATATAACAATATAAAATTCTGTTATATCATGATCTATATCAGTATTTTAATTAATATCGTGTATTACTGTAATTATTCTGTTATAATATTATTTTTACAATTATGCTACCAGTAAAAATATAATAATAGATTCATAATAACAATAATATAATACTAATAATATTATAACAGTTATTATTATTATAATTGTATTTATATTTTAATAGTTATAATATATTTTTTTGGCAATATACTAATAAGTAAAGTAGTATAGTAATAATAGTAATCATAATAATAATACTATAATAAAAATAATGTTATTAATGATAATAGTAATGTATAGTAAAATAATATCATAATCCTCAAATGGTACCAAATTCTCGGGATTCTCAAGTTTATCGTCATTAGTGTCATGATTAATAGAATAGTCTTGTAATTATTATCTTATTTACACCAATAATTTCCAGAACATCAAATTAATGGAAAAAAAAACTTATTTTGGATTCTAATACTCAAAAGGCTATATTTCACTAGATTTTGGCGCTTTTTCGACCTTTCGGATTTTTTTTCTTAACTTTTTTTATTATATATGGACACAATTCCTGTTATATCATCATTATCATCATCCAATTATTGACATTATATCATCATTATTGCAATTATTATCATTAAATTATTGCAATTATTGCAGTATAATATATGTTTTTACATCTTACTAATAACAACTACATAATATTAGTAATAACAATAATAATAACTATAATACGTTTTTATAATAATTATTTATATCATTATTTTTTAATTAATTCGTTTATTACTGTTATTTATTACTGTTATATATACTATTTTTACAATTAGACTACCAGTAAAATAATAGTAATGATAATAATAACAATAAATAATATTAATAACAATATCATAACAATTAGTATTATTATAATTATACTAATTATTATTATTATTGTTATTATTACAGTTATAATATATTTTTTTGAAATAAATTCTAATAGTTAAAGTAATAATAATAATAATAATAATCATAATAATAATAATAATAGTAATAATACTAAAAATAATAAATGATAATGATAATTAATAATGAAATAATGATAATAATAATGATAATAGTAATAATATTAATAATCATCAAGTTATCCAAATCTCTTTATCTCACTTTTATCCATCATTCATGTCCATGATAATGGAATTCCTTTACTAATTATTATTATTTCCGTAATAATGGCCAGAATCATCAAATGAGGAAAAAACATACTCATTTTGGAGTCTACTCTCACAATGGTGGATATATTTCGCTAATTGTGCGGCTTTTTTCGACTTTAGTGATTTTTTTTCTTTTACCTTATTTATTATATATGGACACAATTCCTGTTATGTATCATCATTATTATCATGATTATCATCATTCTTATCGTTTCATCATCATATCATCATTATCATCATCATAGCATCATTAGTCATCATTATCACTCTTTTCATCATTATTGCAATTAAATATTATCATTAATTGCAATTATTATCATTATTCTTACATTATTGCGATTATAAGATATATTTTTACATCTATACTAATAACAACTACAATAATAATATAATATCAATAATAATAATAATATAACGTTTTTATAATAAGTCTTTCTATCATTATTTTTTAATCAATAATCGTTATTACTGTAATCATTACGTTATAAATTTATTATGTTTACATTATACTACAAGTAAAAATAAATAATGATAAGAATAACAAAATATATAATAACAATATTATAACATTATATTATTATAAGTATACTTATTATTTTGTTATTGCTATTATTACAGTTCTAATATATTTTTTTGGCAATAATACTAATCATTAAAGTAATATAATAAATAATAATATAATAATAATAATAATAATAAATAATATAAGAATAATAATACTAACTAAATAATAATAGTAATAAATATAATAAGAAAATAATATAATACTAACATAATATAATAAATAATACTAATCATAATAATGCATATAATCATCATCCAATCATCATCATCATCATCATATGTTATCCACATTCTCTGTATTTTCTCACTTTTATCATCATTATTGCATGATTAATAGAATTTTTGTAATTATTATAATTATTACAATAATAATTGCCGGAATCATCAAATGAATGGAAAAAAAGTCATTTTGGAGTCTACTCTCACAAGGCTATATTTCGCTAGATTTTACTGCTTTTTCGACTTTCGGGATTTTTTTTTTCTTTTACCTTTTTTATTACATATGGATACAATTCTTGTTATTATAATTATTATTATCATGATTATCATCATTATTTTGTTATCATCATCTTATCATCATTATCATCATTATCATCCATCTTCTCATCATTATTGCAATTATTCTCATCATTATTGCAATTAATTATCATTATTATTGCAATTATTGCAGTTATAATATATATTTTTACATCTAGACTAACACAACTACGAATAATAATAGGTAACAACACTAATACGAACAATAATAACATTTTTATAATAATTAATTTATATCATTATTTTTAATTAAAATCGTTATTACATTAATTATTACTATTATAATATATTATTTTTTTTACAATATTCTACCAGTAAAAATAATTAATGTAATAATAACAATAATGATATTAACATTAATATTTTACAATTAGTATTATTATAATTATACTTATTATTATTGCTATTTATTACAGTTATTATATATTTTGCCAATAATACTAAATATTAAATCAATAATAATAAATAATAATAATTAATATAATAATAATATAATATATCATAATATAATAATGATAATAATAATAATAATAATAAATTTTTTTAATATTATTAGTATTATTATTATATTATTATTATTATTATTATATTATTATATTTTTTATTATTATTTATTAATTGCCTATTAATTAATTATTATTATAATGAGAATGATATGTAATAAGTAATAATGTTATATCAGAATATGTTGTCAAATTCTCTTTATTCTCACTTTATCATCATTATTGTCCATTATTAATAGAATTGCTGATAATTATATCATCATTCCTAATATTGTCGATTTTGAATCATCAAATGAATGGAAAAAGAGTCTTTTGGAGTCTTCTCTCAAATGGCTATATTTCGTCTAGATTTTGCCACTTTTTCAACTTTTATAGATTTTTTTTTCTTTACCTTTTTTTATTATATCATGGACACATTTCCTGTTATTATCATCATTATTATCGTGAGTTTCATCATTATTATCGTTATCATCATCATTATCATCACTATCATCATTATCTCCATCATTATCATTATTATTGGGCAATTATTTATCATCATTATTGCAATTATTTCGTTATTTTTGCAATATTGCAGTTATAAATATATATTTTTTACATCTAAAAAAAAAACTACAATAATAATAAGTAATAGCAATATAATAACACTAATAACGCTTTTTATGATATTATTTCTATCTTTCTTTTAATTAATATCATTATTACTGTAATTATTTACTGTTAAATAATTATTTTTACAATAGACTATAGAGTAAAATAATCATACAATTAATAATAACAATACAATAATAATAACAATATTATTAACATTAGTATCCTTATAATTATACTTATTATTATTATTATTGGCTATTATTACATTATAATATATTTTTTGGCCATAATACTAATAATTAAAGTATAATAATATAATAATAGGATAATATAATCATAATAATAAGTACACATAATAATAATAATATAATAATAA
>NW_023649370.1:40133-45133 GCF_015228065.2 Penaeus monodon | reverse complement strand
TATATGTCTATATACTATATATATATATATATATATATATATATATATAGTATATATATATATATAATTATATGTATATATATTATATATATAATAGGTAATATATGTTTGAATATGTATATATATGTATGTTGCTAAACCTAACCTAAACCCTAACCAACAAAACTCAGCCTAACCTAAACCTAATCTAACACTCACCCAAGCAAACCAAATCTAACCGAAACCTAAACCCAAACCTTACCTAAACCTCACCTATACCTAACCTAAACCTAACCCCAACTTAACCCAACCGTAAACCCAAATGTAACCCAAACCCACCTAAACCTATCCTAAACATAACCCAAACTTAACCTAAACCTAACCCCACACCTCACCCACACTAAACTAAACTAACCTAACTAACTTAAACCAAACCTAACATAACCAAAACCTCACCAAAACCCACCACACTAAACCTAAACCTACCCTAACTTAACTTAAAAAAAAAAAAAAACAAAAAAAAAAAAAAAAAAAAACCTACCCAAACCTAACCCAAACCGAAACTATACAAACCCAAAACTACTCAAACGTAACCCAAACCCAACCTAAACCTAACCTTAAACTAAACCAATCTAACCTAAATCTAACTGAAATCTAACCCAACCTAACCAAATCTACCACAAACCTACCCTTAAATCTATCCCAAAACTAACCCGACCTAACCCGATCCTAGCCCAAACCTAACCCAAACCTAACACCAAACTACCCAAACCAAAGATAAACCAACCCAAATCTAACCCAAACCTAAACCGAACCTAACCTAAAACCTAACCCAAACCTAACCAAACCTAACCTAAGCCTAAACCCCACACCTAACCGAAACCCTAACCCAAACTAACTTAAAACTAACCTAAACCGAACCCAACCAGGCCTAATCTAACCTATCCCTAACCCCAACCTAACCCAATCCTAACGCCCAAACTAACGTAACCTAACCGAACATAACCCAACCTAACTCACACCTAACTAAACCTATCCCACAGTACCAAACGAACCCAAACTTAACCCAAACCAGAGTCAATACCCAAACTTAAACCTAACTCAACCCTAACCTAACCTAACCCAAACCTATGCCAAACCTAACCTAAACCTCAGCCAAACTAACCAAACCTAACCCAAACCTAACCCAAACTTTACACAAACCTAACCCGAACCTAACCTAACCTACCTAAACTAACCGAAACCGTAACCTAAACCTAACCGCAAACTCTATCAAAACCTAACCCAACGCTAACCTACACCAAACCCAAACCCTAACCTAAACCTAACCAAAAGTAGAATTAATCCTAACTGAAATCTAACCCAACCTACCTAAAAACCTATCCTAATCTATCCAAAACCAAACCAATCCTAACCTAAACCTAACCCAAACTAACCCAAACTAACCGAAACCTAACCTAACCTAGCCCAAACGTAACCCAAACCTAACCCAAACATAACCTATACCTAACCCAACCTAAACCCAAACCTAACCCAACCTAACGTAAACCTAACCCAAACCCTAACCCAACCTAACCAAAACCTAACCTAAACTAAGCCAAACCTAAACCAAACCTACCCAAAACTTAACTAAACCTATTTCAATCTAACCCAAACATAACCCAAATGTAACCCTAATCTTACCCAAACCTACATACCTAACCCAAACCTAACCCAAACCTAACCTTAACCTAACTAAACCTAAGCGTAAACCTAAGCCAAACCTAGGAACCTACCTAAACTAACCTAACCTAACCAAGCTCAACCTAAACCTAACCTAAACCTATCCTAAACCTAACCTAAACCTAACCTACACCCTAACCTAAACCTATACTAAACCTACCCCAACTATTTTAAACATATCCTAAACCTATCCTAAACCATTCTACATCGATCCTAACCTCACCGTAACCTAGCAGACACCTAAATCTAAGTATCCTTGCTTTTTGCAAACGTAACGTAACTAATATATATATATATATTTGGAGTGTGTGTGTGTGTGTGGTGTGTGTGGTGTGTTGTGTGTGTGTGTGTGGTGAGCTTTGTGTGTGTGTGGTGTGAGTGTGTATATCTCTACATATATGTATATACGGGCTCGATATGTATATGTATATTATATGTAGATATTTTATATATATATACACCAACACACACACATATATATATATATATATATATATAATATATACTTTTATATATATATATTATATATATATATGTATTGCATCTGAATATATATAATATAAATATATATATATATATTCTATATATATCTATATATATACATGATTATATATACATATTACTTATTCCTCTACAGATAGGTTTGTGTGGATATGTATCTAAATATATATTATATATACATATATATATATATATAAATATATATATATATATATAATCTATATAATGTAATATATACATTGTCATAATATATGAATATATTAATATATGTTATTTATAATAAAATATATAATTGTTCGGATAAATGTATATAAATAATACATATTTATCATATAACATATATATATATATATATATATATAAACATAATAGTATATATATCTATATATATTATATATATATAATATATATAATATATATACATATATCTATATAATAGATATACTATATAATTTTCGTCAAATTATATATTACAATATACATATAAAGTTATATCAATATATATATATATATATTATATTATATATATATATATTATATGTTGGTGTGTATGTATATATATATATATATAATTATATATATATATAATTATATATGTAAATGCAATCATATACATTCATGTTATATCTCACTTTTTCTCCCTGTCTGTGTGTATGTGAGTGTGTTTTTTTTCTCTAACCAAACCTAATCCAACATAACATAAACCTGAGCTAAAACAAAACCAAAACCTTAACCTAAACCTAACCCAAACCTAACCCCAAACATAACCCAAAACCTAACCAAAAACCTATTCTAAACCTAAAAACGAAACCTAACGTGTAAACCTAACCCAAACCTTAACCCTTACCTAATCCAAACCTAACCTAAACCTAAACCCAAATCGTAACCTAAACCTAACCCAAACACAACCAAATAGAACTAAAAGCTAAACCTAAAACCTAACCCAAATCTAACCCAAACCAACCCAACACCAAACTAAACATAACCGAACAACCTAAACATAACCTAAAAACTAAACCTAAAAGTAAGCCAACCGAACCAAAACCTAACCCATAACCAACCTTAAACTACCCCGAACCTATTCTTAAACATAACCGAAACCTAACCTAAAACTAAATCAAAACGAACCCCAAACCTAAACCAAACCTAACCTAAAACCTAACCAAACCTAACACACAACTCTACACAAACCTAACCTAAACCTAACCCATATCAAAACCCAAACCTAACCCAAAATAAACCTAAACCTAACCCCCAAACCTAAACTTAAGCCTAACCTAAACCTAACCAAAACCTAACGAAAACCTAACAGAAAAACTACACCCAAACCTAAACCAAACCTAACCTAAACCTAGCCAAAACAAATATTCACAATCAATATCCAAACTAACTCAAAACCTAACCTAAACTAAACCCAAACTAACCAAACCTAACCCAAACCCAATCCAAGCCCAAACCAAACCTAACCCAACCAACCCAAACCTAGCCTAAACCCTAACCCAAACTTAACCAAAAACAACCCAAAACTTAAAGCAAACCTAAACCCAAAACATAACCCAAACCTAACTAAAACTAACCCAAACCTAACCCAAAACTAACCCACACCTAACCCAAACCTAACCCAAACAAACCAAAAATCTAAACCTAAAACTAGACCCAAACCTAATCCAAAAAACAGAACCCAAAAACCTAATCCAAACCATAACAAAACATACCCTAATCTAACCAAAAAACCTACCTAAACCACGCAAAAACCTAACAAAAACCAATCCTAACCTAAAATAAACCTAACCCAAACCTAACCCAAACTAAACCAAAAACCTAACCAAAACATAACCCAAACCTAACCTAAACCTAACCCAAAACCGAAACCTGAACCGACCCAAACCTTAACCTAAAATGAACGTTTACTACCCAAATAATCTCAAAACTAACGCAAACATAGCCAAAACCTAATCAAAACCTAACCAAAACACCTAACCCAACTAACCTAAAACTAACATAAAACCTAACCCAAAACCTAACCTTAACCTAAACCAAAACCTAACCCAAGCCTCCTAAACAAACCTTAAACCCAAACATAATCCAAACTAACCAAACCTAACTTAAACCTACCCAAAACGCAACCCAAACATAATCCATGACCTCTTAACGCAAAAAACAAACAAACCTAACCGCAAACCGTAACCCAAAAAACTAACTCAAACCTACCTGAACCTAAAACCAAAAACTAACCTAAACCTAACCCAAAACCTAACTTAACACCTAACCTAAACCTATCTTAAACCTATCCTAAACCTATCCTAAACCGAACCTAAAACCTAACCATACACCTAACCTAAACCGATCCTAAACCTAACCTAAACTTATCCTAAACCTATGCTAAAACTATCATAAACATATTCTAACAACCTAACCTTAAACATCAGCCAAAAACTAAACCAATGTATCCTTTGCCTTTTGAAAAGTAAACGTAACCTAAATACCTATATATATATATATATATAATATATATTATATATATATATAATTTATAGATAATATATATATATAATATATATATATATAAATATATATGTGTGGTGTGAGACGCGTGTGTGTGTGTGTGTGAGAGTTCGTGGTGTGTGTGTGTGTGTGTTGTGTTAATCTAATATATATGTATTACACGGGCAAAATATAAATTAATTCACATGTTTATTAATATAACAAATACATGTGTGCATGTGTTGCCGTGTGTGTGCATACATTTATCTTATATATATATTATATGTCATATATATATATATATATATAATATA
>NW_023649370.1:27633-30133 GCF_015228065.2 Penaeus monodon | reverse complement strand
ACTGTATTAATAAACAATAATGATAAAAATAAGTATATAATATACTACCAATCGTTACAAAATTGTTATTAAATATTTCTATTGTTAATTTTATCATTAAATTATTTTTAATTGGTAGTATAATTGCAAAAATAATTATCATAAACAAGTAATAATTATAGTAAAACCGATATTAATGAAAACAATGATATAAATAATATAATTAAAATCGTTATTATTGTTCTAATTATTCTTATACTATTATTATCGTTCGTTATCATTAGCATAGTTCCCAAAAATATATATCATATACGCAATAATAATGATAATAGCGCAATAATGATGGAAATAATTGCAAAATAATGCGTGATGTACACAAACACACACACACAAACCACATAATATACATATATATTATATATATATATAATCTATATATATATTAATCTATATATATATAATTAATATATACATATATATATAATATATATATATATATATATATATATATATATCTTATTATGTGTGTGTGTGTGTGTGCTTGTGTTGTGTGGTTGTGTTGTGTGTCTGTGTGTGTGAGTGATTGTGGGTTTCTATGTGTGGTGTTTGTGTGTGTGTGGCTTGGTGTGAGTGTGTGTGTGTATTTGTGTGTGTGTGTGTATGTGTGTGTGGTAGTGTGTGTGGTGTGTGGTGTGTGTGTGTGTTTGTGTGTGTGTGCTGTGGTGTATGTTTTTCTGTGGGTGTTGCGTATGAGGATTATAGATATAGATATATATATATATATATATAATAGTATATATAATATATTCATATAAAGGTTATGAAGACACATACACCACACACACACACAAAACACACACACGACAAATATATATATATATATATATATCATATATATATATATCTAAATATATTATATACTATATATAATATATATATATATATATATAAATATATATATATATACATACATATAATATATATATATATATATATAATAATAGTATATATATATATATAATATCTATATATATATACTATATATATATGAATATATCATATCACACACACACCCACACAAAAACTCCCCCCACCACAAACCACACATTTTAAAAATTATATATTTTAAATATATATATTATTATATATATAAAATTTATATTATATATTTTATATATATACTATATATATTTATATTTTCTATTATATATTATATATATATATATAAATATATAATTAATATATTATATAAAATATATTAAAATTTTAACCCCTAATAAAGTGCATCAATGTTCATTTAAATATAATTATATATATAATATCTATTTTAATATATTTTTTTAAAAAAATAGTTAAAGTATTATATATTATATATATATTTTTATATATAATATATCTCATATTAATTAATATAAATATTATTTTTATATATATATATTTTTTAAATATTAAATAAAAAATAAAAAATTTATTCCATATATTATTTTTTATTATATCTTTTTATATAATATAAATATATTCCCCCAAAATTTAATTATATATTAATTTAAATAATTCTTATATCAAAAATTTATATCAAATAATATATAAAATTTATTATATTTAAAAAAAATTAAAATAATTAATATATATTTACATAAAAAATAAATAAAAATAGAAATGTTAAGTATATATATATAATAAAAAATATATAATAAAATTATATTTATATATATTATTATATTATATTATAATATATATATTATAATTATTTTAAATTTTTAAAAAACAAAAATTTTTTAAATTTTTTTTTATATATATAATTATATTTAAAATATTTTAAAAAAATATAATAATATATTATATTATATATAAAATATATACCATATAAATATATATTTTATACAAATCTATTTATTATTATAAAATATATATTAATATATAACACGCAAAAACCCATCACACCTAATATATAATATATATAATTTAATATTTAAATATATATTATATATTATATTTTTAAATAATATATAATATATAATAATTATAATATAATAAAATTATAATATTTAAAAAATTTATATATAATATATATTTATTTTAATTTTCTTAATTATATATAAATTTTTATATTATATTAAAATATATTATTATTAATTATGGTGTGTGTGTGTGTGGGTGTGTGTGGTGTGTGGTGTCTGTGGTGTGAGTGTGTGTTGTAATTGTGGGGGTTTTGTGTGTGGTGTGCGTGGTGGTGTGTGGTGGGGTGGTTGGGGGGTGTGTGGGGTGTGAGGTGTATGGGTGTGTGTGTGGTGTGTGTGAGTATTGTTTGTGTGTGTGTGGTTTTATATAAATGCATATATTTATATATATAATTTTAATATTATTATTCATAAATCTATATAAAATTTTATTATTATATATTTAAGTTAAATTTAAATTTATATTTTTTTTATATTATATATATATATATATTTAATAATATATATATTTTTTTAAATTTTAAAACCCTATTATTTATAATATTATATAAAAATTTAAT
>NW_023649370.1:12500-20000 GCF_015228065.2 Penaeus monodon | reverse complement strand
CAGGAGCCAACGAGACCTAGCCTCCGGCCTCTGTTTCGGCACAGAGTAATTGTCATGGGCGTAGTTGTGCACTATTACATTTGGTTAGCAGTCTTTTTTAGCAAGAAGAAATAAAATATGTGACAGTCATTTGCCCAAGCATTCACCAAAAATATATAGAAGATTAAAAGCTTGTAAATGAATGAAAACGTTAAAATGTAAATAATCAGAGTAAAAAATTAAACTTAAAAGAAAACGTGTAAATGAATTAAATAAATGAGAGAACTTTACTAGTACAATCAGGGTTTTCATCACTTCCAGCATCATTGTAATATACTTAACGTATTTATCATTCCCATTTTAAGGCTTTGGAAAAAAACGAAACGAAAGTCAAAAACTCAAAAACCATTCTGATTAAAATTAAAAACAAAAGAAAGAATAAACCTCCGAAAAAAACATAAAAGTACAGCACAACTACACTTAAAAAAAGGGGGCAATCTTAAATAAAACGTATAAAACAATAACTCTTAATGCTGCCAGACTCACTGTATGATTCATAAGTCAACGTAAATTAAAACAAAGCACAAATAAAATGATAAAAACAGAAAGAATGGCGGCTATCTGAAGGATAGGCCGACCGTGGTTAATGAGCCGATTGCCTTGTGCGCAACTCAAGCAAGGTGGTTGACCCCACCATAATTTATACAACAAGGTCGTGCGCCAGGAGATGTTCGCCGCATTCTAGGCAATCATTTCCTCGTAAACATCGTATGCCTTCTCTAAATGTTCTTAACATACAAATTACTGAAGATTGCCGTGAATGTAGAAAATTAAAGGGAGGTTTAATGAAGAAAAATATACATCAAACCAATATAAACACTTAAAGAAGGGAACAAATAAACATAAATAAATAGACGATAAAAAATGGTGCCGTGGGCTAGCTGAGGGGTTGCGACAACATGCCCGTTTAAGATTTTCCCTCTGCCTTGTCCGTCGCCATCTTGGGCGCATACTTGTATCCCCGTATCTACGAGGGCCGACCCACTGACGTTATCCCGCGCAGGCCTCGAGGGGGACATCGTGACGTCGTTGCTCGATTAGCTTGGGACAATCTCCTAAAAAAACGACAAAAATGTCCAGGGCGTCTATCCTCCACCGCAGCGCCTCCGTCAGGCGGTACCTTTCTGCAGCGTCACCGTCAGCTCTCGTCAGGATCCTCACGCCCGGGTCCACACTTGTAATATTGTCGCGGGACAATTTGTGGGGGTTTTAGAATGATGCTGAGGCGGGTGTGGGTTCGCCAAAATGAGAGTAGGGAGCGGCAGCTCACTACAAACCCTCCCCCACCTAGTTAGAGCGAAGGTCCACGACGTCTAATATGGCTGGACCTCGAAGTCCAACTGGCACCTACTAGCGAGATCTGCTCCACATCCTCGGCTGGGGTGTTCTAGGGCGACTCGGTTAGATCACAGGGAACATCGTGAGACGAGGTGACGAAAGCTCTACCTGACCTTCCTCTCCGTGGTAGTGGCTATGATTCTCCCGACAGTCTTAACATCGATCTTGCGGCCTCGAGGACCTGCTGCTGTCAGACCTAGCTCCACTGACGGGGGATAACTCCAACATCTCACCGTCATGATAGACAGGTACTGCAGCAAATCATCTCCAACCACTCACACAGGTTCTCGACAGCTAGTCATCAACTTCCACTAGGTTTCTTCCACAGGATTCACAGACCAGTACAGGGTGTGTTACATGCTCATACATCTGGAATGAGAGAAATCCCCTCCCAAACCCCATTGGAGTGCGCAGGCTTAATGAGCATAGATGACAGTGAACAGGAAAATAGTTGTGACCAAAACCGCGATTGTTTATCCGTTTATTAAGATTGACGAGGAGTGTAAAAAATGGCTTGGCTTCAGAAGTTAATTGATTATTTAATATCGTTTACAAACAAATAAAACTAAGACTGATTTAAAACAAACGGTAAAACTAAAAATAACACATTACATAGATACAGGGCAAGTAGCATACAACCTGGTTCCAGCATCGTATCCAAAAAGTGGATCTACAAAATCAGGGCCTATTATTCATTCATACAATTGGGTAAGTGATTTCACCAAAACTTTAAAAAGGTTCAAGTCATTAATGTGTGATTGCTTCTCATTAAAAGGTTGGTAGAATCTTTCAGCAAAAAAGTAACAGGACGATTTTTTTTTGATGCGTGCAGGCCCTGACCAGCCGGATTTGGTAGTTTATCTACCCCCAGTCTTACGAACCGATTCTTATATAAGACGAGATCTCCTTCAGCAATGCCTTTGGTTGGGCAGGACCGGTTATCATAATCCGGGTCCACTGTTCCCTTGCCGGTTCTTGATAGTCTCAAGGGACACTTACGAGCTATAATTGGAGCATTATAAAGGTTCTAGATGACTCTGAATTGTAGACAAGAGCGTTGGTTAGCAACAGGAAAATCCATGATGCACTGTCATCAAGTATAAAGGCTGATACTCTGTACTACGATGAATGGCGATGTAAGAAGCCAGCCTCACCTGAGGGATAAAGCTGGCTCCCATCGTGTAGGTGTTTATATTGTTAGGGATGCGATTTGCATCCTTAATCTACTCATTTGTTCTTTCTATCATCCCATTAGCTGAGGATGATAAGCAGTTTCAAGGTTGTCTTTATCTGCAGTAGTCGGCAGCATTCCTTAAAAAGTGATTGTTAAATTCAGATCCCCATCAGTTTGTATAAGGCGAGGAGGGACCAAATATCGTGATAAATTCTAGGAACATCGCACTCAGCAAACATAGTCGGCTTCCTTTTTTCAATGGAACGATTTGGACATAAACGAAGTTAAATGATCAATGATGGTAAGACAGAACGATAACCAGCCTCAGATCTCCTAGCTCAATTAAATCTGCAATATTTTCTCAAGAGGAACTGAGGACATCTGGAGAGGGTTTTGCCAAGAGGCAGCCTTTCTTGGGATTCCTTTCGTCGCTGGCCGTCTTCACAGCTCAACATATTCCTTGACGTCACGAAGCATGTTGGGAAATAAAAACATGTCCTGAAGTTTGACAAACGTTCCTAAATTACCACCAGGGTGAGCGGCAATGGAGAGGATTGGGCTAATTTTACACGCATCCTCCGAAGTTGTCGAGGAACACAAGTTGGCTCACAATTCGATCAGGAAATTCTCACATGATACAAAACACCATTCTGGAGTTCAAACTTTCCAGAGGGCGCGGAGGTTTCTGTGAGGAACTCTTCTCTTCCAGATAAGCAATGATTTTCGTGCCACATGGATCCTTCAGTTGTTCTGATCTCATGGGTTATTTGGGTCTGGATCTGATATACTTACAACTGAATATTTCGACTTAACATATCTGGAATATGTGGTGCAGGTACAGGCTTGTACAGAATGTTTTTAAACGAATAAGCCAGACAGTTAATAGCACACTAGACATCCTCCCATGGGGACTTTGTTTTCTTGTGAAAAACGTACACAAGTGGCGATGTCAGGTAACACAGTGAATTTGCGACCATACACATAGGAGGTCAAATGGCCCGGACGCTTTCGATAAACGGCAAGAGCTTCTGCGTCAGTAGCGGAATATCGAGTCTCTGCGTCCTCTCAACTTTCGACTGAAGTAGGCTATGGATGGGCTTGTTTCACTATCTCTCTGCATTAATGCCAGCACCAAGGGCAACTTGTGATGCATCAGTTGTGTATCTCAAATGGAGATCAAAGTTTCGGCTTTACGTAAATCGGGGAAATTCATCAAAGCATCGGTTAAAAGATTGAAATGCTTCTGACAATCATCTGTCCTTTGAATTAGTATATTTCTTGAGAAGCTGGGTAAGGGCGCAGCTACTTTAGCATAATCAGGAACATGCTTTCTGAAGAATCCTGTAGCTCCTAAGAATCCTTCTTACTCCCTTGACTGTTTTTGGGGCTGGCATCTTCTCATATCGCTCGAACTTTGTCAGGATCTGGGAGAATACCTTCAGGAGTAACTCGGAATCCTAAGAACCTGAAGTTATGCACAACGAATTCACATTTGTTAAACATTTATTCAATCCAGCAGAGTAGATAGATCCAGTGTTTCTTTCAGATGACACAGATGGCATCAAAGTTCTTCCTGTAGACAACAATGTCATCTAAGTAAGCTAAGGTATGTCGCTGAGAATGGGCTAAGAATGGCATCTAGTTCGCTGAAAAGTTGTTGGTGCCGTAGACAAAACCAAATGGCATCCGTCGCCACTGAAAAAGCGTACCATCGATAAATGCAGTCTTTGGCCTATCTTCAGGTGCCACACAGGGATACTCCAGTAAGCATCCTACTGGTCAAGTAGTGAAAAGACTGCTGTCTCTCTAAGCTCATCCACCAGCTCATCAATCCTTGGCAAAGGATAGGTGTCAAAGCTATTGTCACAGAGTTCAGCCGACGATAATTACACAGAAGCGAACGGTTCCATCCTTTTTTTAACAAGCACTACGGGTGAGAGCCAGGGTGACTATGCTTGGCTCAATCACACCAGCATAAGCATGCGTCGCACTCCTCCCGTATCTGTTGGATTTAGCTGCTTCAGGTAGTCGCCATTGACGTGACATAAAGGCGAGTCTCATGTGTAGGTATATGGTGCCTGGACATACTGGACACAGTGCAATAGAGACTTATCTGAGCTCTTAAAAAGGAAAGTGGATTAATAAGCAATAGTGCCAAAATACTTTCACCATATGCATGTTGATAAATGCCCTCAAATCTGGGCCATTTCTTGGATCGTCTGTTGCAATAGGTTACCGATGCATTCTGGAGGATCATCTAAGCTGTTCTCAGGAAAAACAAACAAAGTCACCTTCATCATAGCCGAAATCTAATGGCCATAGGCTACATCAAAATCATCATCCTCGAATCTAAAGTCTGGATCAGAGGCATCACCTTCTCTGGAATTCTCAGGTAAAAGTTCCAGGCATCAGTAGAGTTATCCTTGAACTGCTCCTCAACAGCGATAAGATCTCAGGTGACTCTGCTTCGCTCCACCACAGTGCAAAAGTGCCGCCAGTGGCAACGTGGTACCATTGTGTAGGTGTATGGGACGAGCTCCTCCATTCATTACCCTGACAGAAGCAATTCCATTCTCAGGCACAAAACTACCGTTCTAGGAATGACAAGCAACTTTGTCAGTGGGGCTGCTTTAGAAGCACTTCCTTACCATGAAAGTTGAGGCACAGTCACGCAAAACATAACGACCACTACGAGGAGGACATAAGGTGGTCTCTCCTTGAGGGCTACTTCGACAGTGATTCTTAGGAGGGAATTCGGCTACAGAGTGAACCTTATAAGTCGTCCCAACAGCATAAGTTATAGGAAGGATTATCCCTTGAAAGCTTTAGGTAATCTCTTGTGGAGGTATGATTATGCTACCAACTGGTAACAGAACCTTATGCAGAAATCCATACCAATAAGAAACATACCCTGAACATCTATACCTCACCAAACACATCTGTGAACAAACATTTGGTTCTCCCGGCCATTACCAAACAAATACAGCAAACATCCACTCAGATGTAGCCTCGAAGAGCCGGCCTTGAAAAACTCCTCGAAGACCACGTCCCTCATGGTAAATTCTTTTGGGGGTTCATTGTCTGTGCAGCACCCATTTTAGCAGAGTGAACTAGATACGGTATCAATAAAAGCTGTAACATAACCTCCTCCAACACGATCTTCACATAGAGGTCCCGCATGGCCCTTGAGCAGAAATCTCAGTAATCTCAAGATATTGTTGGACCGCAGGCCTCGTTCAAACTGTCGTTCTCCTTTGGTGAAATCTGTGTGTCCTACGGAAGCTGACTTTCTTGGGCTCCTTTGGTACCCAGAGGTGAGTGGAGCTCTCCTCCTTGGCCATTCTGAAAGGGGCACTCTCGCGCGAACATGTCCTTCTCTTTGACATCACCAGCAAATGATTGTTCGATCGCTGATTTCTTTGGTGATATGCACGAGGTTGGTCCGAAGAGATCTCTGCAATGCCAGATCTACCGTGGTTTTCAGCAGGAAGTTTAGGGTTCATCATGGCTAGACCACTCCTACTTGGCATTCCATAGCCGTGTGAAGTTCAACAAGTGACTGAACCGAATCACTTCTTTAAGAGCGAGAAGCTCTCCTTAGCCAGCTTGGCAATCCTTGTAAAAATACCCTTCGAATTAACTCCTAGGGCTACCTAGTGCTTCTCGGTGATTTCTCGATAGCCTTGATACACCATCCCTCGAGTATTGCATAAAAATCAAGAGGAGCCTGCCCTGCAAGCATGCGCACTTCATACAGAGAGTGAAAAGTCAGAGCTGAGCACGTTCACCTAAAACTTTTGTCGCAGTTTTGTTTTAAAATTACCCACGAAAAGATATCATCGAAAATCGGCGAGTTGATTATCAACTCAGCCTGTTCCTTCTGCAGTGTGCTCTTGCAGCCCGAATCAGAGCTCATAGTGGCAGGCTTGACTGCATTTTCAAAGCTGCCTTAATCCAGCCTTCGACTTCTTGATTTCTGCGAAGTGGCTGGGAAGCTGGGGCTTCAGCTTTAAACTTTGAAATAGAATCTCGATTCAAGAGACTATCGATAAGTTGGCTGCTGACGTTAGAACTGTGTGATTACGGCGTTTTGTACTCGTGCCGCATGCTGAACAGGAGGCGGTAAACAGTGTGCGGGGAGGCAACTGTTGCGCTGCAGAGAGAAAGGGTCAACAGTAACCGCGGTTGTGAGTCAGGCCTGAATGCTTAAAATTGCGCCGAGTGAGGGCATTTTGGACGGAGACGTCTTCTCTCTATAATTAAACCGGCCTGGTAGTTCTCGGAGTAGCTTCCCACAGGTGGACGTGTGAGGTGAAGGACGCAGTGGCACCCTGCGGTTCTGCTGCACTGGTGTGGCACCAGAGTCTAGTCTCAAAGTTAACCTTTCCAGTAGACCTTTTATTTCATCGCGGTCCTTCTCTTCTCCATCTCGAGACGCTTTACCTGACTGGTTAATTCCTTAATCATTCCCCTCAAATCCGTAACCTCATCAACTAGAAGGATATCATCATCAAGGTTGGAGAGAATCCTCCTCCTAGCTCAGGCGCAGGCTGAGACTTCTCTCATCCTTTCCCTAACCATCATAGAATATCAAACAACCACAAAGACAAACACAAAAATGAAACGTAACGACTGAAAACGGCAGAATACACAAAAACGATTCACCAATAATCGTAAACAAATAATCAAAATCCCCCCCAATATATATGATAAGAGCTAAAGTTCCAAAGCGGGAAATCACATAAAGCACAAGCCAAAACTCAAAGTAAACGTTCAAGTTACGTACACACTGAACAAATCTTACTCTACACCATGACTTCATTTTAACCTTTAACTATCACCATGTCTGCTTTGGCAAAGACCTTCTAGAACATTCAAGAACATCAGCACAAGAACAATACCAAAAACGCCATCACTAAATTAAAACAACAATACCACGATTTAAGCCA
>NW_023649370.1:0-2500 GCF_015228065.2 Penaeus monodon | reverse complement strand
TATATATATTATATATATATGTGTGTGTTGTGTGTGTGTGTGTGTGTGTGGTGTGCGTGTGTGTGTGTTGTATATGTATTATATATATATATATATATATATATATATATATAAAATTATATATGTATATATAAACAACACAACACACACACCATGTAGTAGCTGCCGCTCTATGCTCTTTGGCAACCACACCGCTCAGCATCATTTAAACCCCCACAAATTGTCCGCGACAATATTAAAGTGTGGACCAGGGCGTGAGGATCCTGACGGAGACGCTGACGGCGACGCTGCAGAAGGTACCGCCTGACGGCGGCGCTGCAAGGGGAGGATGGAGACGCCCTGGACATTTTTAGTTTTTTAGGAGATTTGGCCCAAGCTAATCGAGGCAACGACGTCACGATGTCCCCCTCGAGGCCTGCGAGGGATAACGTCAGTGGGTCGCCCTCGTAGATACGGGGATAACAAGATGGCGCCCAAGATGGCGACGGACAAGGCAGAGGGAAATCTTCAACGGGCATTTGGCGCCAAAACCCCTCAGCTAGCCCACGGAAACAATTTTTATCGTCTATTTAAATTTATGTATATTGGTTCCCTTCTTTTAGTGTTTATATTGTTTTATGTATATTTTCTTCATTAAACCTCCTTTAATTTTCTAAATTCACGGCAATCTTCAGATAAATTTGTATTTTTATAGAAACATTTAGAGAAGGCAGACGATGTTTAACGAGGAAATGAGTCTAGATGCGCGAACATCTCCTGGCGCACGACCTTGTTTGTATAAATAAGGTGGGGTCAACCACCTTGCTTGAGTTGCGCACAGGCATCGGCTCATTAACCACGGTCGGCTATCCTTCAGATAGCCGCCATTCTTTCTGGTTTTACATTTTATTGTGCTTTGTTTAATTTACGTGACTTATGGAATCATACAGTGAGTCTGCAGCATTAAGAGGTATGTTTTTATACGTTTTATTTAAGATTGCCCCTTTTTTAAGTGTATTTGTGCTGACTTTATGTTTTTCGGAGGTTTATTCTTTTCTTTTGTGTTTAATTTTAATAATAATGGTTTTGATTTGACTTTGTTCGTTTTCCAAAAGGCTTCAAGGGGAATGATAAAATACGTTAAGTATATTACAAATGAATGATGGAAGTGAATGTAAAAACTGATTGATAACAGTAAAGTTCTCTCATTTATTTAATTCATTTTAACGTTTTCTTTTAAGTTTAATTTTACTCTGATTATTTAATTTTACGTTTCATTCATTATACAAGCTTTTAATCTTCTATATTTTTGGTGAATGCTTTGGGCAAATGACTGATTCACATATTTTATTTCTTCTTGCTAAAAAGACGCTACCAAATGTAATAGTGCACAAGACTACGCCAATGACAATTACTCTGTGCCGAAACAGGAGGCCGGAGGCTTAGGTCTCGTTGGCTCCTACGGCCCCGCAAACTAGGGGAAAGAGACAGATAACCCCTACAGCGGATAATGGTGGCTTAATCGGTGGGATTGTGTTTTAATTATTGATGGCGTTTTGGTATTGTTCTTGTGCTGATGTTCTTGAATGTTTCGAAGTTTTTGCCAAAGCATACAATGGTGATAGTTAAAGGTTAATGAAGTCTGGTGTAGAGTAAGATATTGTTCAGTGTGTACGTAACTTTAACGTTTACTTTTAGTTTTGCTTGTGCTTTAATGTGATTTCCAGCTTTTAAACCTTTAGCTCTTATCATATATATTGATTTTGTATTATTTGTTTACGAATTATTGGTGGAATCGTGTTTGTGTATTCTGCCGTTTTCAGTCGTTACGTTTCATTTTTGTGTTTGTCTTTGTGGTTGTTTGATATTCTATGATGGTTAGGGAAAGGAGGAAGAAGTCTCAGCCTGCGCCTGAGCTTGAGGAGGATTCTCGTCCCAACCTTGATGATGAAATCCTTCTAGTTGATGAGGTTACGGAGTTGAGGGGAATGATTAAGGAATTAACCAGTCAGGTAAAGCGTCTCGAGAGGGAGAAAGAGAAGGACCGCGATGAAATAAAAGGTCTACTGGAAAGGTTAACTTTGAGACTAGACTCTGGTGCCACTACCAGTGCTGCAGAACCGCAGGGTGCCACTGCGCCTTCACCTCACACGTCACCTGTGAGGGAAGCTACTCCGAGAACTACCAGGCGGTTAATTATAAGAGAGACGTCTCCGCCAATGCTCACTCCGGCGAATTTTAGCATTCAGGCTGACTCACAACCGCAGGTTACTGTTGACCCTTCATCTTCTGCAAGGCCAACAGTTGCTCCCCGCACACTGTTTACGCCTCCTGGTCAGCAGGCGGCACTAGTACAAAATAGCCGTATCACACAGTCTACGCCACAGCCAACTTATCTGATAGTCTCTGATCGAGATTCTATTTCAAAGTTTAAAGCTGAAGCCCCAGCTTCCCAGCCCCTTCGCAGAATCCAGCGAGGGAAAATAGTACGCACAGAGCTAGGCCGATCCAAAAAATTTCG
>NW_023649369.1:0-6423 GCF_015228065.2 Penaeus monodon | reverse complement strand
GTGTGTGTGTTCGTGTGTGTCTATGTGTGTGTGTTCATGTGTGTTTGTGTGTGTGTTCGTGTGTGTGTGTGTTCGTGTGTGTTTGTGTTCGGGTGTGTATTCGTGTGTGTGTATTCGTGTGTGGTGTGTGTATTCGTGTTTGTGTCTGTTCGTGTGTGTGTGTGATCATGTGTGCGTGTGTGTATGTTTGTGTGTATGTGTGTGTTTGTTTATCTGTTCGTGTGTGTTTGTTTATCTGTTCGTCTGTGTTTATGTTTGTGTGTGTGTGTTTATGGTTTGGGGGGTAAATCCCCGAAAATAGTTAACTTTTACGTTCATTTACATGATTCTAAATGAATATTAAATTCCATATATACATATAACCCAAAAAGGAAACCCAGAACATTCCGTCAATCCCAAATAAAGTGATTAATTAACCCTTACCATGTGTGGATGCTCGAGAGCGACTATAACGAGACAAAGAACCCCTTCTTAGTGGCTCCACCTTGGCCATTTCACGGATGGGCCACGTCACGAGCCTTCTTCCTTGCCAATGAACGAAACTGAACACCTGAACACCTAAGACCTTCTCGTGTCCGCATTACAAATCGCATAATTATTTGTCACATAATATCTTACTAATATATCCCATTAGCGATCTTTTAAATACGAAAATGTCATTCCTTTACAATATATGTATATATATGTATATATATATATATATATGTGTGTGTGTGTGTGTCTGTGTGTGTGAGTGTTTGTGTTTGTGTGTACGTGTGTCTGCTTGTGTGTGGTTTCGTGTTTGTGTGTGTGTGTTCGGGTGTGTTTGTGTTCGTGTGTGTGTGTGGTCGTGTGTGTGTGTGTTCGTGTGTGTGTGTGCGTGTGTGTGTCTGTGTGTTCGCTTGTTTTTGTGTTTGTATGTTTCTGTGTTTGTGTGTTTGTGTGTGTATTTGTTTGTGTTTGTTTGTTGTTTTTGTTATTGTTTGTGTGTATGTGTATATTTTGTTTGTGTGTGTGCACATGTGGTTGTGCATGTGCGCATATCTGTGTGTGTGTGTGTGTGTTTGTATCTGTTCGTGTGTTTTTGTGTGTGTGTGTTTGTTTATGTTTTTCGGGATAAATCCCCGAAAATAATGAACTTTTACGTTCATTTACAGGGTTGTAAATAAGATTAAATTCCATATACACATATGCACACTGAAAGATTATACAGAGAAAACCAAAGAAAAACCCGAACACGGTAAATGATAAATGAAACCTACTAAAACCAAATCGTTAAAAGCTAGCAAATGACACTAAAATGATAATACAAAACATGTAAAATGAAGGAGAAAGAACTCAAAAATTATTATTTTTTTGTGTGGGACAGTAAAAAGATTCTGGGAATTGAGTAAATTGACAGTAAAGGAAATACAGGAACACAGGAAAATACAAAGCAGTAAAAGGAGCAAAATAAGTGGAATACTAAAATCAAAAAAACTGATTAAAACGAAAAATAACACTAATAACACAAAATAGTAAATTAAACCAGGAAAAAAATCAACCAAAAAGATGTGGAGGCTATACATATCAAAACATACAGAACGGAGTTTAAAACATTAAACATTAAAGGAAAGACAACAGAAACGGGGTGAAGGCAGGTGAAAAGAAAATGAGCTTAATAAACAACAAGACTTACCCTCATTACTAATGAACTGATAAAGCCAACCGGTTTCTACAATCACTCCCACCGATTGTCCCCATATATATGGTTGTAGTGATTGCAACGTCCATGGCTAGTGGTAGCGGGCGTGCCATGGTGGAGGGCTGCAGTACTGCCAACCTTATTCTTTAGGCTCGTTTGGGTGATTGTGTCCCCCAGCCCTGACTCTTCATTTTCTAATATATTAAAACCTTAAAACAGATACTAAGTAAGATAAAAAAAAAAAAAAAAAAAAAAAAAAGTCATGGATAAAACAATGAATAAGCAAGACAGCAGAGAATCATGAAAAAATAAAACTGACTGAGAGAATTCTCATCATTTATACATTAATTTAGGCACCAGATTATCTTAATTCAGTTTGTATGTCTAAGCACTTGGCCAACGTACTAAGAAATAACCAGGCGAAAATAAATCAGCATCCAAATAAATACACCCACTCCTCAGTCACACGGCAAAAAAGACCCCCCGCAAGGAGGTGTTAAGCCTCTAAAGATAAGAGAAAAAAGAGAGCCCCATTACAATGTCGGCCCCTTTTAAAGGTAGGGGGCGCGCACGGTCTCTATGAACGAGTTGTATTAAAGCTTCCCCGAAACAATTAAATAAAGATACAAAAAATAATTAAAAAGATAAACGATAACCAAAAAATTACGGTGATAAAGATGCTGGGAATTAAGAAAAATTGACAGTAAAGGACTACAGGAACACAGGAAAATACAAAGCAGTAAAAAGGAGGAAAATAAATAGAATACTAACTTCAGAAAAAATAAATGAGGACGAGATAAAAGATCAAAAGAACCCACGACAGGGGGCAACGGCGCCACTACAGGTCCCGAGAAGAGGGACGAGCGAGACACGACACCTCCCCTCTAATACCGACCATAACTGTGGCTGGACTAGAGCATAACGGCAACACCCTGCGAAAAGAGCTCAATTAGTACAAGACTTAGCTGTGAACACAATATGAAATCAAATGAAAAGATATCCAGTGCAATAAATATATCTAAAACCAGAATACAACCTAAATTTAAAAAAAAACCCAAGAAAAAACAAAACCAGGAAGGATAAATGCAAAAAAAAATAAAAAAAAAAAAAAATAAAAAAAGGGGCCCACACAAGGCCATAAGAAAAACAATATTAAAAAATAAACGAAAATACAAATAAAAATACATTACAGTAAGAAAATATGATGAGAAAGGATAAGATCAAGGTAATAGTTTTAAATAATATATATATATATAAAACAAACAAAACAGAACTATAAATACAGAAATATTGTGCAGTTCAAACTCAAAAGCAAAAAAGGGAAGCAGGTCACTGCCCTTTTCGAGACATCCTGTAAGATTATAGCTTGTTAGGTAAAACGGCAGCCGGGAGAGTAACAGCACTTCAGAAAGATCGTCGGGAACGTCTGGATCACTGTTGCCTCACCATCTCCCTAGACTGTGGAAAATGCAGCTCATCACTGACGTCGAAGGGCCCGTAACTGATTGAGATCGAGCTTGCTTGCCTTCTGTGAAGGAGCAAGATCCCTAATGATCCTTGTCCAGGACCCAGTGACTTGATAATCCTTGCGGGGCCAAACCACTTTTCCCTCTCAACCATGCCATTAGCCTGTGGATGGAAAATCGTTATATAACTGCTCTTGATGCTTAGCAACTCGCAGACTTAGAAAAGAGGACATTCTTGAATCGTGCCATTGGCATTTTTGTAGTAACTTGGTGGCCAAACAAGGTCATAAAATGGCGAAGAAAATCTCAGTATGGATAGCACATACCCATTTCCTTCAGTATTGTATCAAGCTCAAGGGGATCAAGCGGAAGTGTTGCTGGAAAACAAGAGCTGCACCTTTATGTCGTTGACAAGCTTGGCAGCTGGCAACATAATCTTTGACGGTACGAAACAGGTTTGCAAAGTAAAACATGTCACATAACTTACAGTGAGTGCGTTAATCCCCTTTGGGGAGCTGCACTGAGGCTACAATAATGAGCGAGTCGAAGTGCCGCACTACGGAGGGCCTTTGGTACCACTAACTGATGAAGGCCCCATCTGGAAAATGGCACACATGGTAAAATACATCACCTTTTATTTCAAACTCATCTAGGGAAAGCGGTTAAAAGACGCTTGGCAAGTTTTTTCCTCTTCTAAGAGATAACTTCCTTCCAAAGAGGTCTTCTAACTGCTGAAGTCTGAGTGTTTGAGGTTCAATATCTTGAAGCCAGATGGCTGCAATGGCTCTACTATGGTTTAAATGCTCTAACTCCCTCGACAACTGCCAATGCTTCTGCATCAATTGCTGGGTACCTTAGCTCAGCATCCTCATTGAATACTGGGGTATGGAGGCATTATTACTGGTACGGATTTTCGTCATTTCAAGTTCATGAGTGAGTCGTACCTTGCATTTTTGTAACGCTCTCTTTTACCCCTTTTTTCCCTGTAGATATTTTGTCGTTTGCTCACATGATGGGACAGAGCATCCTTGGGTATCTGTCTGCCTCACCGGTGTCTCAAATCTGCCATCACAAAAGAAAAGAAATATATATATATAATAATTAAAAATAATAATTTAATATAACACGGAATCACACTTTGAACAAATCTCATCTCCAGGCCCCAAGGACGATCAGGGGAGGCAGGCCTGTGCCTGGGCCCGTTCCTACCTGTGCCTGGCCTGTGCCTGGCCTGTTCCTAGCCTGTGCCTGGCCTGTGCCCCGGCCTGTGCCTGGTTTGAGCCTGGCTTGAGCCTAGCTTGTGCCAGGCTTCCGCGAAATATACGGTGAATATGGTTTTTGGGAAACCCAGAGACTACCAATCCTACTCACTACGCCCCCTTTTGAATAATTAGGTTCTTATCAATGGGCCTCGTTTTTGTCTCGGGCTAAATCGAAACCTAATTCACCCTCGTCTATTTTACTACACTCCAAAAATATATACACAACCTTCCACACACAAATTTTTTTGTACTTCCCTTTTTTTCCCACTTTCACAGATTTATAGTTTCCTTCTTTTCCAGTTCCACTTTCCCTGCTTTCAGCGATAAGTCCCCGAAATAATTAACTTTTACGTTCATTTACCTGATTCTAAGTAAAAATTAAATTATATAACACAAAAAATACCCAGAACTTCTCCGTCAATCCCAATACCCTAAATTTAAACAACCCTTACCATGTGTGGATGGTCGAGAGCGACTAAACGAGACAATGAACCCCTACTTAGTGGCCCCACCTTCGCCATGTCACGGATGCCCCGTCACCAGCCTTCTTTCCCTTTCAATTATAGCTGAACACCTGAACACCCAAAACCTACTGTCCCCAATTACAAGTCGCATGCTTTTTTGTCACACAATATCTTGCTAATATCTCCCATTAGTGATCTTTTAAATAGAAAATGTCATTCCTTTACAATATATGTGTTTGTCATTATGTTTGTGTGTGTGTGTGTTTGTTTGTGTATGTGTTTTGTGTTTGTGTGTGTGTGTATGTGTTTGTGTTTGTGTATGTGTTCGTGTTCGAATGTGTTTGTGTTCGTTTGTGTGTTTCTGGTGTTTGTGTGTGTGTGTGTTCGAGTGTGCCTGTGTGTATGTGTTTGCGTATTTTTTTATTTGTGTTTATGCGTTTGTGTTTGTGTTTGTGTGTGTGTGTGTGTTTATGGGTTTGCTTGTGTTTATGCGTCTTTATTTGTGTGTGTGTGATTATGGGTTTTATGTTTATGTGGGGTGTATGTCTGTGTGTGTGTTTGTGTGTGTGTGTGTGTGTGTGTGTTTTCCTGTTTGTTTACGTATGTGTGTTTGTATGCGGTGTGTGTTTGTAGTTGGTTGTGTGTTTGTATGTGGTGTGTGTTTGTTTTGTGGTGTGTGTTTGTATGTGGTTGTGTGTTTGTATGTGGTGTGGTGTTTGTATGTGGTGTGTGTTTGTATGTGGTGTGTTTGTATGTGGTGTGTGTTTGTTTGTGTGTGTTTGTTTGTGGGTGTATATGTGTGTTTGTTTTTTTGTGTTTGTTCGTGTGTTTGTGTGTGTGTTTATGTGCGTGTGTTTGTGTGTGTGTTTATGTGTGTGTGTGTGTGTGTGTGTTTGTGTGTGTGCGTTTTTTTCTTTGTGTGATTGTGTGTGTTTCTTTGTGTGTGTATGTTTGTGTGTATGTGTGTGTTTGTTTATCTGTTCGTGTGTGTTTATTTATCTGTTCGTCTGTGTTTATGTTTGTGTGTGTGTGTATGGTTTGGGGGGTAAATCCTCGAAAATAGTTAACTCTTACGTTCATTTACATGATTCTAAATGAATATTAAATTCCATATATACATATGAATCCAAATGGAAACCCAGAATATTCCGTCAATCCCAATAAAGTGATTAATTAACCCTTACCATGTGTGGATGCTCGAGAGCGACTATAACGAGACAAAAAAACCCTTCTTAGTGGCCCCACTTTGGCCATTTTACGGATGGCCACGTCACGAGCCTTCTTCCTTGCCAATGAACGAAACTGAACACCTGAATACCTAAGACGTTCTCGTGTCCGCATTACAAGTCGCATACTTATTTGTCACATAATATCTTACTAATATATCCCATTAGCGATCTTTTAAATACGAAAATGTCATTCCTTTACAATATATGTATATGTATATATATATATATATATATATATATGTGTGTGTGTGTGTGTGTGTGTGTGTGTGTGTCTGTGTGTGAGTGTTTGTGTTTGTGTGTACGTGTGTCTGGGTGTGTTGGTTTTGTGTTTTTTGGGGT
>NW_023649368.1:0-6423 GCF_015228065.2 Penaeus monodon | reverse complement strand
ATTAAATTTTTTTTTTTAAAAATTTAATTTTTGCAATATACTAATAATTAATAATATGTAATAATAATAAAAATAATACTAAATAAATAATAATAAATAAGAAAAATTTTTAATAAAATATTATTAAAATTATTTTAAAAATTAGAAATTTTTTTAAATTCTTTTAAATAATTTTATAATAAAAATTTTATAATAATAAATTAATAATAATATATACCTAAATAATTAATAAAAAAATATTTAAAATTTTTATTTCTCAAAACTTATTTCCAAATTTTTCACTTTTTTAATTTAATTTTTTTTAATTTTTTTATTTATATTTTGCGAAAAATTTCCAAAAATCAAACATTATTGTTTAAATCTCAAAATATATTTCTCATATTTCACTTTTTCAATTTTAATTTTTTTCCTTTTATATTATTATTGAAATTTTTGGGATTATTATATATTTTTGCATATATAAAACCAACAATAATTAATAAAAACAAAATTTAAATTAACATATAGATTTTATAAATTATTTTTTAATTTTATTATTTAATTAGTATTTATTTGATATACTTAAAAAAATTTAATTTTAATTTATACTACAATAAACAAAATAATAATATAATAATAAATTAATAATTACTAATAAATATTTAACTTAATTATTATTTATAAAATTTTTATTATATTATTTTATTATTAAAATATAATAATCAATGATAAAAATAATTAAAAATATTATAAAAGCATTATTAATGATTATATAAAAATTAATTATATATAATTAATAATAATAAAAATTTTAAATAAAAATAATAATAATATAATAATAATAATAATTTAATAAAAATTAATGTTAATAAAATCTTTATTAATTTAATAAAAATTTATAAATTTAATAACTTAATATATCATTTTAATAATATTCCAAATAAAAATTTCAAAAAACTCATTTTGGATTATTCAAAATCTTATTTTAATTTTCCCTTTTCCAAATTTTTAAGTTTTCAAAACCTTTTATTATATTACAAACCTTTATTTCTCTTTTATTGCTTCTTTTACTTTATATTTTTTCATACTTTTCTATTTATTATAACCATTTGATTATTATCATCATTATTGAATTTATCATTATTATTGAATATTATTAATATATATTCTTTTAAAATAATATCATTACACAAAATTAATAATTAAAAATTAATATTACAATTTATAAGATTATAATAATTATTTTATCATATCTTAATACAAATTAAAAATTTAAATTAACTTATAAAAAAATTTAAATTTTTAAATTATAAGTTACAATATAAAAATGTTAAATTCTTAAAAATTCTAATAAAAATTTATTTTTGCATTATATTCCCATACAATAATTATTATTTTATTTAATATTAAATATAATAATTTTTAAATAACTAATTATTAAAATAATTTAATATTTTAATTAATTTAAAAATTATTACAAATAATAATTAATTACTAATAATTAAAAATAGTAATAATAATAATAATAATTTAAATAATATTAAAATTTATAAAATTTCTTTTTAAAATTAATTTTAATATAATATTTTATAAAATTACAATTTTAAAATTTATCTTTATTACCTTTAATTCCAAATCAAGAATGAAAAAAACGTAATTTTGGAGTATACTCTCAAAACTAATCCGCAAAATTTGGCGATTTTGGGGAAGTTTTTCTTAACCTTTTTCTAATTTTGGCCCTTCTTTTTTTTCTTATCTATTTTTATATTTATTATCCTTCCTTTATCATCATTTTTATCATTATCATCATTATTATCTTATCACATTATTTATTATTATCATCATTATCAATTTTATCATATTATTGCAATTATATTATGATATTTTTTTAAATAATATAATAACCCAATATATAGTAATGGGAATAAATAAAATAAAAACCAAATAATAATTTATAAATTTTAAACTAATATATCGTTTTATTAAAAATTACTTTATATAATTATTTTGAATTATACTAATTACAATAATAATAATATTATAAAAATTTAAAATCCCATAACAATATATAAAAATACATAATAATTATATTTATAACAATTATTATTTTTGTTATTATTAAGATTAATAATTTTTTTATTGATTATTATTACGAAAATAATAATTTAATTAATACTAATATTAAAATAATATTAATAATATTAATAATAATAATAATAATAATAATAATAATAATATTAAATAATAATAAAAAATAATAATAATAATAATAATAATAATAATAATAATTAATAATTAAAATTTTATAAATTTTATTAATTTTTAATTTTAATTTAATGATTATCAAATTTTTTTAAATTATTATCATTATTATAATAATTTCCAAAAATTTAAAAAATCAAAAATTTTTGAAAAAAACCCCAAAAGGTATTTTTACTAAGATTTTCCCCAGTTTTTCGCTTTTTGAATTTTTATTTTTTTATATTTTATATAATAATTCCCCCCCCCCGTTATTATCATCATCTTACATGATTTCCATCATTATTATCTTTATCACATCATTATCATCATTATCATCATTATCATCATCATTATCATCATTATTGAAATTTATTATCATCATTATTGAAATTTGGGTTTTTATTATTATTGAATTATGGGTTATTATATTTTTGAATAATCCCAAAACCCCAAAAATAAATAATAATAACAAATAAGATAAAAATTAAGATTTTTTTATTAATTTATCTATTACTTAATTAGTATGTATTACTGTAATTATTACTGTTATAATAATTATTTTTGTAATTATACTACCAGTACAAATAATAATAATGATAATGATAACAATAATAATACTAATAACAATATTATAACCACTACATTATTATTATTATACTTATACTTATTATTATTATTGTTATTATTACAGATATAATAGATTTTTTGCAATGATACTAATAATTAAGATAATAGTAATAATAATAATAATAATAATAATAATAATAATAATAATAATAATAATAATAATAATAATAATAATTTTTATAATATTCAAATGTTATCAAAATTCTCTTTATTCTCACTTTTATCATCATTATTGTTATGATTAATAAAATTCTGGTAATTATTATCATTATTACTCTAATAATTGCCGAAATCACCAAAGAAATCGAAAACGTCATTTTGGATTAGACTCTAATATGGCTATATTTCGCTTGATTTTGCCGCTTTTTCGACTTTTGGAATGTTTTTCTTATACCTTTTTTATATATTATTATGACCAATTCCTGTTATTATCATCATCATTATCATGATTATCATCATTATTATCGTTATCACATCATTATCATCATTATCCATTATCATCATCATTATCATCATTATTGCAATAATTATCATCATTATTGCAATTGTTTCATTATTATTGCAATTATTGGAGTTATAGTATATATTATTTGAATAATACTAATAACCACAACAACAATAATAATAGTAATAACAATAATAATAACAATAAAAACGATTTTATGATAATTATTTATTTTCATTATCTTAATTAGTATCGTTATTACTGTAATTATTACTGTTATAATAATTATTTTTGCAATTATACTACTAGTACAAATAATAATAATGATAATAATAACAATAATAATACTAATAACAATATTATAACCACTAGCATTATTATTATTTTACTTATACTTATTATTATTATTGTTATTATTACAGATATAATAGATTTTTTGGCAATGATGCTAATAATTAAGATAATAGTAATAATAATAATAATAATAATAATAATAATAATAATAATATTTTAATAATATTCAAATGTTATCAAATTCTCTTTATTCTCACTTTTATCATCATTATTGTTATGATTAATACAATTCTGGTAATTATTATCATTATTACCCTAATAATTGCCGAAATCACCAAAGAAATCGAAAAAACGTCATTTTGGAGTAAACTCTCAAAAGGCTATATTTCGCTAGATTTTGCCGCTTTTTCGACTTTACGGAATGTTGTTCTTAAAACTTTTTTATATTATATATGGACACAATTCCTGTTATTATCATCATCATTATCATGATTATCATTATTATTATCGTTATCATCATCATTATCATCATTATCATCATCATTATAATCATTATTGCAATTATTATCATCATTATTGCAATTGTTATCATTATTATTGCAATTATTGGAGTTATAGTATATATTTTTGCAATTATACTACCAGTACAAATAATAATAATGATAATAATAACAATAATAATACTAATAACAATATTATAACCACTAGCATTATTATTATTATACTCATACTTATTATTATTATTGTTATTATTACAGATATAATACATTTTTTGGCAATGATACTAATAATTAAGATAATAGTAATAATAATAATAATAATAATAATAATAATAATAATATAATAATATAATAATAATAATAATATAATAATAATAATAATATAATTTTAATAATATTCAAATGTTATCAAATTCTCTTATTCTCACTTTTATCATCATTATTGTTATGATTATCAATTCTGAAATTATTATCATTATTACCCTAATAATTGCCGAAATAAACCAAAGAAATCGAAAAAACGTCATTTGGAGTAAACTCTCAAAAGGCTATATTGCTAGATTTTGCCGCTTTTCGACTTTACGGAATTGTTCTTAAAATTTTTTATATTATAATGGACACAATTCCTTTTTATTATCATCATCATTATCATGATTATCATTATTATTATCGTTATCTCATCATATCACATTACATCATCATTATAATCATTTTGCAATTATTACATCATATTGCAATTTTTAATTATTTTGCAATTATTGGAAGTTTTTAGTATATATTTTTTCAAAAATACTAATAACCAAAACAATAATTAATGTAATAACAAAATAATAACAATAATAACCGATTTATAATAATTTTTTTAATCATTATCTTAATCAGTATCGTTATTACTGTAATTATTACTGTTATAATAATTATTTTTGCAATTATACTACCAGTACAAATAATAATAAGATAATAATAACAATAATAATACTAATAACAATATTATAACCACTAGCATTATTTTTATTTACTTATTACTTATTTTTTTATTGTTATTATTACAGATATAATAGATTTTTGGCAATGATACTAATAATTAAGATAATAGTAATAATAATAATAAAATGATAATATAATAATAATAATAATAATAATAATAATAATAATAATACTATAATTTAATAATATTAAAATGTTATCAAAATTCTCTTTATTCTTCCTTTTATCATCATTATTGTTATGTTTAATACAATTCTGGTAATTATTATCTTTATTCCCCTAAAATTTGGGCCGAAATCCCCAAAAGAAATCGAAAAAACGTCTTTTTTGAGTATTCTCTGAAAAGGCTATATTTCGCTAGTTTTTTGCCGCTTTTTCGACTTTTGGGAATGTTTTCTATCCCTTTTTATATTATATATGGACAAAATTTTCCTGTTATTATCATCATCATATATGATATCATATTATTATCTTATCATCATCATTTCAATCATTATCATCATTATCATCATTATCATCATTATTGCAATTATTATCATCATTATTGCAATGTTATCATTATTATTGCAATTTTGGGATTTATAGTATATATTTTTGCAATAATACTAATAACACAACAATAATAATAGTAATAAAAATAATAATAACAATAATATCGATTTTATAAAAAATTATTTATATCATTATCTTAATTAGTATCGTTATTACTGTAATTATTACTGTTATAATAATTATTTTTGCAATTATACTACCAGTACAAAATAATAATAATGTTATTAATAACAATAATAATACTATTAACAATATTATAACCACTAGCTTTATTATTATTATACTTATACTTATTTTATTATTGTTATTATTACAGATATAATAGATTTTTTGGCAATGATACTAATAATTAAGAATAGTAAAATAATAATAAAAATTAAAATAGCAATAATAATAATAATAATAATAATAATAAAAATAAAAATTTAATAAAATAATAATAATAATTAAAAAATTTAATATTCAAATGTTATCAAAATTCTCTTTATTCTCACTTTTATCATCATTATTATTATGATTAATACAATTCTGGTAATTATTATCATTATTACCCTAATAATCCCGAAACACCAAAGAAATCGAAAAAAACGTCATTTTGGAGTATACTCTCAAAAGGCTATATTTCGCTAGATTTTGCCGCTTTTTCGACTTTTGGGAATGTTTTTCTTATACCTTTTTTATATTATATATGGACACAATTCCTGTTATTATCATCATCATATATGATTATCATCATTATTATCGTTATCATCATCTTTTATCATCTTTATCATCATCATTTTTTCTTTATTGCAAATT
>NW_023649367.1:0-2500 GCF_015228065.2 Penaeus monodon | reverse complement strand
AAAAAAAAAAGGGGCAGAGAGGGAGAGAGGGGGCAGAGAGGGAGGAAAAGAGAGAGAAAGAAGGGGGAGAGAGAAAGGGGAGGGAAGAAAGAGAGACGGGAGGAGGGAGGGGGAGAGAGGGGGGGGGGAGGGGGAGAGAGGGGGTGGGGGGGGAGGAGAGGGGAGGGAGGGGGGAGGGAGAGGGAGAGAGAGGAGGGGAGAGAGAGAGAGAGGGGGGGGGGGGGGGAGGAGAGAGGAAAAAGAGAGAGAGAGAGAGAAAGTAAGAGAAAGATAGAGAGAGAAAAAAAGAGAGAGAGAGACAGAGAGTAAAGAAAAAGGGAGAGAGAAAGTAAGGAGAGAGGAGTAAAAGAGGGGAGGGGAGAGAGAGAGAGAGAGAGTAAAAGAGAGAGAGAATAAGAGAGTAAGAGAGAGAAGGAGAGAGAGGTAAGAAAAGAGGAGAGGAGAGTAAAAAAGAGAGAAAAGGGGATAAAAAAGGAAGAGAGAGAGTAAGAAAGAGAGGAAGACAAAGAGAGAGAGAGGGGGAGAGAGAGTAAAGAGAGAGAGAGAGAAAAAAAAAGAAAGAGAGAGCGAGCTAGAGGGGGGGAGGGGGAGAGAGAGGGGGGGGGGGAGGGAGGGAGAGAGAGGGGGGGGGGGGGAGAGGGAGAGTAAGAGGGAGAAGAGAGGAGAGAAGAAAAAGAGAGAAGAAGAGAGGGGAGAGAGAGAGAGAGAGAGAGAAAGGGGGATAGAAAGAGCGAGAGAAAGAAAGAGGGTAAGTACCAACAATATAAAATAGCTTTGGCATTAGCATGATAATGATGCAAACCTTTGCAGTTTGCGTAAAAAATGGAGCCCCATTGCTATGTGTAAATAATCATTAAAAGCAAACTGTTAGCATCTATAGCCAACAGCCAATGATACTAATAACATCTTTTAAGTTTTTTTAAGGAAGAAAACTATATATATCTATATACGTCTATATATGTATACACAAGTATGTATGCATATATGTGTATATATGTATAACTGCATTTCATATGATGTTTGAATTTCTTAAGAGTGACGAGGCATTTTTTTTTATAATTCTCTCAGTGGTTTCTTATATAGTGGTTTTTTATATAGCGATTCTGTGTCTCTCTGTGTCTGTCTGTGTCACAGGTCGGAGTGGTTTAGGGGACCTGATTCCTTTGATTGCAATTGCAGAAATAATGGAATGAAATGCGACCTTTTTAAAAAAAGGAAATGAAGTATGAAGATGATGGTTTTAAAATTGCAAAAAAATTAAAAGTTGCAATTGCAGAAATGATGGGGGGGTAGTGGTTGACCAATTTTATGAACATTTTTTAATGAATTATGCTTAATTTCTCTTGTAATTTCAGTAGATATATTAGCAATGTCAGACATAATTGGTATAGATTTTGACATGTCATTAACTATTGTTATAAGCTTATTAACGTTTGGTGTATACATGTATATAAGTGTTGTATATATATGTATGTATATATGTGTCTATATATATATTATATTATATATATTATTATATATATATATATATATATATATATATAAATAATATATATAGTTTACTAAATATATTATATATATAATATATATATATATATATATATAATATGTATCACTGTCTAAAAAATATATTTTTATATTTAAAAATAATATATATATATATAATAATATATAAATATATAGAATTAATATATATATTTTTATTAAAATATATATATATAATTTATATTATAAAATATATATTAATATTTTATATTAATATAAATTTAAATATATAATATTTTATATATAATAATATATATTTATATAAAATTAATATACTATATAATTTTTAATATAATATATATATAATATATTTAATATATATTATATATATATATTTTATATTATATATATTATAATAAATTATTTACATAATTATATTTATATATTTAATATATATATATATTATATATTATTAAATATATGTAAATATAATATATTAATATATATATTATATAAATAAATATATATATATATATATTAATATATATTTTTTATATATATATATATATTGTAAAATAATTATATAGATTATATATAAAAATATATATATATATTTAATATATATATATATATATATATATGTATATATACATATATGTATATGCATATATATATGTATATATGCATATGTATGAATATATATATATATATATATATATATATATATATATATGTATATGTATATAGTGTGTATATATGTGTATGTATATATGTTTATATGTATATATATGTATAAATATACATATACATATATGTATATGTGTGTATGTATATATATATGAAAAAATGGACATATATGTATACATTTGTATATATTTATATATGAATATATGTATATATGTATAGATATAAGGATATATGTATATATATGAGTATATGTATATATGTATATATAAAGATATATGTATATATATGACTATATGTATATTACATATATAAGTATATAAATACATGT
>NW_023649366.1:5000-6425 GCF_015228065.2 Penaeus monodon | reverse complement strand
TACAATGGCTGAGGAGAAAGAAAAAAAAGTAATCGAAATTCTGATAGTTATTTTCAGGAAACTACGATATTACAACATTATCCCTTCTAGTGATGAGGAAGAAACGATACAGATTTCTTTGGATGAACATACAAAGGTTGGACGTGGTTTCCTTGTGCACCTAAGAACTTTATATGGACCTTCATATGGTGGCTGTAGTGGGCGTTGGATGGAATCTACTCGGACGAACACAGGTACAGTCATGGAGATCCTGGCTTATGAAAGACTTGCTTGAAGACGGTTGCCGTGGCTAAACAGGTCGAAGCTTGGACATCACATTCCAGAGTTTGACTGCACAATCCTGAGTAGCGTTAGTAATGAAGTCAGTGGAACTGTAGAGTAATTCACCAGGTAGCCGAACTGATGTTCCATATACAAGCTCTGCAGAAGTGGAGCCGAGGTCTGATTTGAGAGACCTGATGCTTAAAAGCACAAGAGAGAGAGAGAAGTAATCCAGTCTTCATGTTTATGAGCCATGAGTAATTATTTCAGCCGACGATGAAAGCGTTCGACGAGACGTTATCGCACTGGAAGTGCGATAACGTCGAATTTCAAGCAAAGTCATAAGTATGCTCCAAAGGTGCGACTCAAACTGACTTCCCCTGTCTGATGTTGGTACTCCAAATCTTGATACCCAACCAGCAATAATGGCTCGTGCTACAGTATCAGCACGAATATCAGCACGAGGAATTGCCTCCACACATCTAGTAAATCTGTCGACGCTGGCGAGGATGTACCTGTATCCACGGAGAAGGGCAGAGGACCAACAAGATTAATATGAACGTGGTCGAATCTAAAGGTAACCAGTTTGAAGGGCATAGAAGGAGAAACTGTGTGGCGAGTTACCTTGGAAATTTGACACAGTGCAAGAACGTGTCCAGTTTCTTACATCTATGTTAATACTAGTTCAGATGAATCTCGAGGTCAGAAGGTGCTGTGATGCACACACACCAGGATGAGAGATGTCATGGAGTTGCTTGAAGATGGCAATCGATATTTCTGAGGTAGATATGGACGAATGGTGTCTATAGAAACATCAGCATACAGGTCTACATCCCGTTCCAGATGAGGGAAAAATCGACAGTAGAGATATTGCGAGACGGGCATTATCTTGACATTTGATGTACCGGATGTCTGCAGTGAACATCGAAATGTAGTCAATATGACGAAATTGCCGAAGAGTGTAGGTAGACTTGTTGGTGTTAAAGACAGTAGAGAGGGGTTTGTGGTCGTACAATGGGAATTCTTGCCTTCTCAAAATGCCAAAACCGTTTGATTGCTTTATAAACGCAAAAAGTTCCGATCAAATGTGCTATTTTCTTTCGGTATTATAGTTTCTTTGAGAAAAAGGATAAAGGTGTCCATCCCCTTCCACATATTTTTGAG
>NW_023649364.1:5000-6427 GCF_015228065.2 Penaeus monodon | reverse complement strand
ACGAGGTTCAGAGTCCAGTGCTCTAACCATTGAACCATTGCAGCAGTCATATATATATATAATATATATATATATATATATATATATATATAATATATATATATATATATGTAATATATTATATAATATATATATATAATATATATATATATATATATATATATATATATATATATATATATACATATGTATATATATATATGAGGATCTCTGGCTCCTGGTACCAGCGCTCCAACTCGCATCGCTGGACTTGGTACAGCGATACGGGTACAGTGGCCAAGGAGATCGACCACATTCTTGTCAGCACGCGATGGAGGATCCTCCAGAACTGCAGGGTTTACCAGAGTGCTGAGTTCTGTGGCACCGACCATAGGCTGCTTGTGGCTACCCTGCGGGTCCACTTCAAAACTCCCCGTCCCTCCAGTGGCCACCCTAAGGTGTTTCACTTGGACAGACTAAGGGAGGAGGAGTGTGCCCGTGGGTTCGCCACGGCAGTCTCTGACCGATTCTCAGAAACCAGCAACCTGACGGATCCAGTTGCTCTGTGGGAGTCCTTCAAGCGCGTAACACTCGAAGCAGCTCAGAGTCCATTGGCGTACGCCCAAGGACAAGGCAGAATACCATCTCCCTGGAGACATTAGAGGCCACTGAAGCGTGTCGCAAGGCTCGGCTGAATGGGAATCAAGTCTTGCGTCGTTCCATGGTGCGTAGGGCTCGGACACTGCTGAGAAGGGACAAGGAACAGTTCATCAGGAATCTTGCTGAGGAGGTCGAAGGCCATTTCTTGGTAAATGGCCTTCGCCCTGCCTACCAAGCCCTGAGAAAACTGAACCCTAAGCCCTCCTCACAGATGACTGCAGTCCGATCAGCGGATGGACGGATCATCTCAGATCATGTTGGGGTTCGTGAACGTTGGGCTGAGTATTTTGAACAATTGTACCAGGTGGATCCTCCAACAGTTAGCTTGGATGCAAGCGATGTCTCAGTGCCTGTGCCGGACCCACCCATCAGCGAGGAACCTCCTACCCTAACAGAGGTTAGGCTGGCGATTTCCAAGCTGAAGAGTGGGAAAGCTGCAGGCATATGTGATATCCCTGCTGAACTGCTAAAGGCTGGGGGTGAACCTATGGCTCGGGGCCTGCATACAGTCCTGACTGCCATTTGGCAGTCTGGTACCATTCCCCCTGACCTGCTGAGGGGCGTGGTCATCCCTCTCTGGAAGGGGAAAGGGGATCGATGGGACTGTAGCAACTACCGTGGCATTACACTGCTCAGCATACCAGGCAAGGTTCTCGCTCACATTCTTCTGAAACGGATCCGCAACCACCTACTGAGGCACCAGAGACTGGAGCAGTCTGGATTTACTCCTGGCAAGTCCACAATAGACCGTATACTAGCGCTTCGAGTAATTGTGGAACGCTGTCGTG
>NW_023649363.1:0-2500 GCF_015228065.2 Penaeus monodon | reverse complement strand
TATTTGGCTAGCAAAGACCATTAATTAAATGATAATTGATATAAAAGTAAATAGGTAATAGTTTAGTCAATAAGTAGAAGTCTAATTATGGAAATATAAAATGTTTTAATAATTGATTTATAATAAAATGTATAGTGCTATACTATATTATTTAAATTCTTAATAAGTTCTCATTTACTTAAATATTCATGATTCTTGTGATATTTCATACTTGGAAATCATATGAATCCATATTTTTATCACTATTTGTTTTGATAATCATATATATATATATATATATATATATATATAGATATATATATATATATATATATATATATATATATTATATAATATATAACTATATAATTATATAATATATATATATATATATATTATATATACTAATATTATATATATATATATATATATTATATATATATATTATATATATATATATATATATATATATATATAATATATATATATATATATTATATATGATGTATCAAAACAAATAGTGATAAAATATGGATTCATATGATTTCCAAGTATGAAATATCACAAGAATCACTGAATATTTAAGTAAATGAGAACTTATTGGAAGCACATCTTAAACAATCAATATCCATTAGCTTCCACACTATTCCTTACATTTTCATTACAGTAAATCAATTCCAATTTCAAAAACATTTTATATGATTCCATAAGCTATGCATGAAAGCACGTCCTACTTCATTGACTAGAAACTTGCCAGCCTTCCGACACGGCAATATTTCCCTCACCTTGTAGTCATCTAGCCACACATGGGCAACCCTCAGCGAGTTGCGCATCAAGGAATCTTGGCCACCTGGGCCTCCATATGGGCGTCGTCGACGGAAAATGTGACCAACACGAGAGCAAGGCATGATCTCTAGCTCACCGCCACACATCCAAACCTTCAAATGAATGCAGTGTTAGCACTCTGGTTTGTATATAGAGATATGAGAAAAAATAATAAACAATAGTGATAAATATGTAAATATCTAAAATCTATATTACTATTTCAACACTGGATACTGCACTTCTAGATACTGCTGGATATAGTAGCTGGACTAAAGAGTGAACCTATTGGTACATGCACTGTTCACTTAAATTCTGTATTATGAATTTTGTTAACACAAATAAGTCTACAAGTGCTTAATCCGTAGGGAGTCAACTGGTAGGCCTGCCAGATTTTACATGATAAGATATTTCTTGAACTAAATAAAAAAGAGGGAGAGAGGGAAGAGGGAAACAAAAGGATATTGAGTTATGATATGATACATAGGTAAAATACTAGTCAGACAGAAATATTATTATTGACCAGTGAGAAAGCCTGGGGAAAAGAAAAAAGAAGAGGTACTCCTCTCTCCCTCTTTCTACTTTTTGCTTCCCTGTCCATTTGCCATGCCCTCTATCCTGGCACTCCCATATCTTCCTTAAACTCACTCCTCGCCTCCCACTTTATGCACTCTACTACTTCCCTCCTCTTCCTCTTTAAATTTCCCTATCTTCTTTGCTTCCTTATCCCCTTCCTTCCCTCTCCCATCCCCCTTTCTTTCTCCTTTCGTCCCTTCTGTTTCCCCTTTCTCATCTCCCTTTTCACTACTTCAATGCATTGTTCTTACCTTGAAGAAGCACGATAATGGTAATAATAGTAATAATAATAGAATAATAATAGTAGTAGTAACAGTAATAATAATAATAATAATAATAATAATAATAACAATAATAATAATAATGATAATAATCACAACAATAATGATGATAATAAGAATAATGACAATAATGATAATAACAGATTTAGAATATATGTTACGACAGCATCATTTTATAATTCTGTCTAAGCTTCATTCATGCATCTTTCCTCACATTATACTTTCATTTTACACCTGAAATTACATTCCATGTGGCTGTAGACTTGAAGTCTCTTCATTCTGATGTAAATGGGCATTTTATGCCTGGAATCATATTCCATATAACTACAGACTTGAAGTCATTTAATTTTAGGTGTAAAATGGGGGAGATGATAGACAACATACACATTAATGTGAAGCTGCCAGGAATGGTATCTATGTACAAGCCACTATAAATTCAGTTTCTTACTTATCTTTATAAACAGATGGCTCCACATTACTAATACCACCTATCTCGTAGTTTACCTTTTTCCTTGATTTAAGGAAAATTTTCCTTTAATTTTATATTACTAATAGTAGAGCCAATAATATTATAACAATTATAATGTCTATTGTAATAATAAAAGCATCAATATTGGTTAGGTTAGGTTATTATTATCAAAATAATTTTTTCTCTCAAAAAAAGGAAAAGAAATTTGGTGAGCTCACAACATCTAACTGACCCCTTGGTAGCTGAGCCCTAGCATTGCATGTCGTATTCTTATATCTCAAGTATTGCACTCTATTTTTTTATGCAGCTTTTCCCTGTCCCAGGGGGGGGGGGGGAAACCAAATTTTTTTAAAATTTACAGCTTTCTTTTTTA
>NW_023649362.1:0-2500 GCF_015228065.2 Penaeus monodon | reverse complement strand
GTTTGCGGGGGTCCAGGGGGGAGTTTGTAAGGGGGGTGTGAAAGGGAGAATGGTCGGGCAGGGAAATATCATGGCAGTGGTGTGGGGGAAATCCGGGGCGTCGTTTAAAAAATAATGAGGAAGCAACGGGGAGGGGGTGGGGCATTTTACCCCCAGGACTTCGCATTGAGTGGCAATTTACCCGGTACCATACAGCCTGTTGCCAGTGGGGAGAAAACTACAGGGGATGAACATTCTTGATGCCCGTGGAAAATGCTGCTTTTTGAGTTGACTTGATTTGGTCCACCGGGGGAAAAAAGGGTATATAGGAGGATGGAGGATCGCATATTGCCGAACTCGAGTGTAACGTAGGGGCCCAGGACCCTATAGGCCCCTCGGGGACAAATCTTTTACACAGAGGCTTGCAGTGGAGCAATGTTTGGGGGGTCATAGTTCACCAAAAAGGCGGGGGTTGGAATTTTTTTGATTGCGGTTTCCCTTGTGATGGCACGTAAATTTCGCAATGAGGGGTTTACAAGGGGGTAAGAAACAGACAAACCTACTGCGAAATCCTTGATAGTCAATGGGCAGGTCTAAGGTGGGGGTGGCTCTCCGACCGGATTTCTTACAACTTCGAAGCACCTGGAAGTGTTGGGGAGTTGGGCAATTGAGCGGGTCGCAGGGGAGGCGGGAAATGGTGGTGTCCCGGGGGGGTAGCTGCAAAGTGGTCATCAGTGCCTCTGCGCTTTACCGGGACTGAGGGGCCCGGCGGATTGAAAAATACTGGCATTTTTGTAAGGCTTTCCCCCTACCCTTAGTGGGCTGCAGGTGTTTTTTTGTTGGGTAGGTTTTTTTTGGCTTTTTTTATTTAAAAATGACTGTTTGCGGAGTGATTTGTTGGGGAGATTTTTTGCAAATGGAAGGGTTTCTTCTGTGCATGGGGTTTGATTCGGTCAGTGACTAAGGCAGGTCCGATGGGTGTGTGCGATGCTTTTCGGAAGTGGGGAAAGCTGTTGTGACGGCAAGACGTAGTTATGCCTCTTTTCCTCCCATCAATTCGATTACAAAGTTTTCCACGGGTGGTCGGTAATCCGCTGCCCAAAAGATGCTTTTGAGTGGCCTTTTTTTCTTCTCTTGGTCTGCGTTGATGAGGCAGTGGGGTGAAAGGGACCAAGTCAAAAGTTTTATTTTTGTTTTATATCACACACGCAAAATCGTGTGTGGGTCAGGTGGTGAGTAGCAGGCTTTATGGGGGTCGGGTAGAGCATACACCAAAAGAGGGACCGGCGGGTGAGCGTAATATGGGTGGGCTGACCCCGTACTATAACATTTCCAGCTCCCTGGATACCCCCGTCCAAAAAGGGGGGGCGAGAGGTTGATTAGCACAGGAAAGATATACATGTGTGTGTTTGGGGCTGTTGTGTGTGTTGGTGTGTATGTGGTGTATTATGTGTTTTTTGTGTGGTTTTTGTGTGTGTTGTGTGTTGTGTGTGTGTGTGTGTGTGTGTGGGTGCCCTGGCTGTTTCTTCATCATGGGAAAAAACGTGGTCGGGGAACTATTTTATGATATTTTAAGTGATTTTGTCCACCTTATCTTTCCTTTTATGTCGCATCAGAGAGGCTAGTGTTAAAATATCGTTTTTCTATAGCATTAGACCACACAACTAAACTTATGAAGTGCCGTTTACTTACGAGGGGATCGTACCCCTTCAGAACCTTCGGAAAATGGACTGAAAAAGGGATAGATTTACACAGTTTATTCGGGGGATTGTTTTGCCCAAACGATCGTTGTTTAAGGGTTTTAGGATAATTTTAAGCTCGCAGAATTGAAATTTAATTTTCCGTCTGTCGAACCCTTTTATTTAAAGATATTTTCCTTAGAAATAATAATGAAAACCTCTTTGTTTTTTTTTCACAACAAATGCTTAACAATTCCACACACCGCAACCGCGCGCGCGCACACACACACACACAACACAGAGTTTTTTAAATTTTGGAAAAAAACGGGGAAAATTAATTGAAAATTTTTGTAAACGAAGGGATCTTTCAAAGGATTTTTTTCAAAATTTACTCTTAAAACATTTTGGGCCCTTTTTACCTCCCGGCATATATATATATATTATTATATATTATATATATATTTATATATATATATATATATATTTTAATATATTTATAATTTTTATTATATTATATTATATATATTTTTATATATATATATTTTATTATAAAAATTTTATTTTAAAAATTTTATATATATAATTTTTTATATTAAAATCATAAAATTTTTATTTTTTTTTTTTTTTTTTTTTTTTTTTTCCCTATAAAAAAAAATACAAAAAAAATTTTTTTAAAAAAATAATTTTTTTTTATATCTTTTAAATTTTAAAAAAAAAATTTTCCCCCTTAAATAAACAATTTTTTAAAAAAATTTTTTTTTTTAAAATAGGGGGGTGGGGTTTTTTTTTTAAAATAAAAAAATGTTTTATATTTTTTTTTTTTTAAAAAAAAAAAAAAAAAA
>NW_023649361.1:2500-6429 GCF_015228065.2 Penaeus monodon | reverse complement strand
AAACTGGAACCCTTCTGAAAACCACCCCCTTAAATAGCTTCCTTCTTTGTCTTCGAACGCTAACGAAGGCAAGATTCGAGGATTTTCGGGGGATAAGCCAAGGGATGAGAGGCTGACGGCGCTCGAAAAAAGCTTAGGGCACGAAGGAAGCTTAAGCCTTGGTGAGAACTTTTAAGATTTGAGAAGAAGGAGAATACAGGGGAGGAGGTGAATCTCTGCTTGGGTTTGATGTAATGATGATGACGATGAGACGATGAGATAATGATGATGATGATGATGATGATGGGATGATGAGGATATGATAATGATGATGATGATATTGGATGATGAGGATGATGGTGATGTTTGATGGTGAGATGGTGAGATGATGATAATGATGATGATGATGATGAGATGTTTGATGATGGATGATGATGATGATGATGTGATGATAAAATGGTGATGATGGGTGATGATGTTTGATGTGTGGTGATGATGATGATGATGATGATGATGATGATGTTGTTGGATGGTGAGGATGATGAGGGTGATGATGATGTTGGGGTGATGTTTGAGGATGAGAGATGATGATGATGATGATGATGATGATGATGATGACGATGATGAGAGGGTGATGAGATGATGATGACGATGATAATGAGGATGATGAGAGAGATTGATGAGGATGATGATGATGATGATGAGGTCAGCGTTCAGGGTAATAAAAGTGAAGGGTGGAAGACTAAATAATGGAAATAAGGAATAGAATGAGAGAGGAGGGAAGGTGGGGGTAGAGGATGGAGGAGAGAAAGAAGAGAGAGAGACAGAGAGAAAAAGAGAGAGAGAGAGAGAGAGATGGAGAGAGGGGAAGAGAGGAAGAGAGAGAAGAGAGAGAGAGAGAGGAAAGAGAGAGAGACAGAGAGAAAGAAAGACAGAGAGACAGAGAATGAGAGAGAGAGACAGAGAGAGAGAGACAGAGAGAAAGAGACAGGGAGAAAGAGAGAGAGAGAGAGAGACCGACCGACAGACAGAGGAGAAAGAAAGAAAAGGGAGAAAAGGAGGAGAGGGATAAAAGAAAAGAAAGAGAAAGAATAAGAGACAAACAGGAAAACGAACAAACTAGCCAATCACAACACCGGATGATGTCAGTACAAAAAAAAAAATAAATAAATAAATAAATAAAAAAAAAAACGAGTCGAGTGCTTTTCCCGTTTAAAATACTCTTGAACAGGCCACGTGCAAGTAGTTTTTGGGTTAGAATTTTTCTTTTCCCAGTGTTTAAGGCCCTAATTTTATTTTTTATCGTAAAAACCCTGCTATTCTAAAAGTTTGTGTGTGTGTGTGTGTGTGTGCATGTACACCACACACACACACACACACACACACACACACACACCACACACACCCCACACATGCCAACACACACACACACACACACACACACACACACATACACACACACACACACACACACACACCCCACACACACACACACAATATATATATATATATATATACATATATATTTTATAATCTATATATATATAATATATATATATATATTTTATAAAAACGCATTTAATTTTAAAATTTGGTTAATGTATTTTGAAATGCGGATGTTTATGATACATAATCTATAATTACGCTGCATCATTTGGTAATCGATTACTGGGAACCTATAATCGATTAGTGAAAAATAGGTAAGGCCCAAGAGAAGAAACACAAGCAGTATTACAATATGGGCAATGAGAATAATGATATCAATAACAATAATTGTAATGATAATTATAATGATAATAATAATGATAATTGTAATGAAGGTATAAGTTACTATGATTACAAAAAGTTATGAGAATGATGATAAAGATGATAACAATAATGATAAAGAAAATAACAATTACTGCTGGTGCTGCAACCGCATATTACTACTAGTACTGCCACCAAATACTACTATGACGACAATGATAATTATATAGATTTTTTTTTAATCACATCAATAATGATGATAATTAGAGTGATTACAACAACAACTATAACAACAACATTAAAAACACCGACATGCACATAAAAACACACACAAATTCCCCTCATAAACACAGACACACTCTCCCCTCCCCCCGTCAAACACCTTTACCCTTCCCCCCACTCTTAACCTTCCCCCAATACCACCAAACTCCCAAATATTCTGTTCCAAAATTCCCAACGCCCACATATGGGTACGTTTTCTATTCAGTTTTCTGCTGACATGCATCCCTGGTAACACTAAAAGTACGTTGCAGATCCATCATGCTGAAGTTAAATGAGAGAGTACCTGCGTGAATAGCTGTCATGGTAGATAGGGTACAGTAGGGTTTTCTTTGTCTGTACGTTATTATTGTGATAGTGTTTTTGGGTTTTTGTCCTTGTTACGCATATTGTGGTGTGTTGCTGTTTATACTAGCATTTTGTTGTTTTAAAACTGTTGTTGTTGCTGGTTTTAGTGTTATTGATGATGATGATAATGATGATGATGATGATTGATGATGGTGGTGGTGATGATGATGATGATGATGATGATGATTGATGATGATGATGATTGGTGGTGGTGATGATAATGATGATTATGATAATCATGATAATCATGATAACGATAATGATAATGATGATAATGATCATAATAATGATATTAATAGCGATAAATAAAGATGATAATGATAAAGGTAACGATAATGATGACAATACTGATAACGATAGTGATAAAGATGATAATAGCGATAATGATGATATAAAAGATAATGATGATGCTGTTCTTTTGTCTCCTTGGTATCATCTCCCTCGTTCCCTCTGCACGATAGAAGACCTTAAGAGAAGAGAAAATATCAAGAGAAAACGAAGAAGAAGTAATAAAAGTAAGTGAAAAAAAACAGCAACAGAAAAAAGGTAGAAGGAAAAGAAAAGGAGACGGAGGAGGAGAAGAGTTTCCAACCGAAAAGCCACATCGGGTTTTATTTGGACCGATACTGGGTTTCCAACGAGGCAAATTCTGTTTTTTTCTGTGTTATTGTAATTTTTCAATTTATTTCTATTTTATGTATTTACTTTATCTGTTATTTATCGTATCACTGTATATTATTTTTATTTAATTATCAATAATATATATATATATATATAATATATATATATATATATAAAATTTTATATAGATATATATATATACATATATATATAATATATATATTAGATATAAAATATATATATGTATATATATATATATATATAATATTACATATATATAATATATATATATTAAAATATATATTATTATATATATATATGTAATAAAAATTATATATATATATATATATATATATATATATATATATTTTATATATATATATATATATTGTAATTAAATAAAAATAATATACAGTGATAACAATAATAAACAGATAAAGTAAAATACATAAAAATAGAAATAAATTGAAAAATTACAATAACACAGAAAAAAACAGAATTTGCCTCGTTGGAAACCCAGTATCGGTCCAAATAAAACCCGATGTGGCTTTTCGGTTGGAAACTCTTCTCCTCCTCCGTCTCCTTTTCTTTTCCTTCTACCTTTTTTCTGTTGCTGTTTTTTTTCACTTACTTTTATTACTTCTTCTTCGTTTTTCTCTTGATATTTTCTCTTCTCTTAAGGTCTTCTATCGTGCAGAGGGAACGAGGGAGATGATACCAAGGAGACACAAGAACAGCATCATCATTATCATTATATCATCATTATCGCTATTATCATCTTTATCACTATCGTTATCAGTATTGTCATCATTATCGTTACCTTTATCATTATCATCTTTATTTATCGCTATTAATATCATTATTATGATCATTATCATCATTATCATTATCGTTATCATGATTATCATGATTATCATAATCATCATTATCATCACCACCACCACCACCATCATCAT
>NW_023649359.1:22500-33216 GCF_015228065.2 Penaeus monodon | reverse complement strand
AACATTGCGGGAATTACCAGATTCCGCCCATAACATGTACACAGTTGACCCTATCTCCACTGGCCACCCACCCTGCTATTGTATCACATCATTACGCCTTACCTACTGCTTCTGAGCCTTTAACAATTAGTAACACTCCAACAACGATGCCGTCCAGTAATGTCACTCCAGCTCTTACAGTATAATCACTGTATATTGGCTCTTCATGGGAAGACTATGCAATTTCCCTGGTACTTCAGACACAGCCACAACCAGCCCAGGTTGCGCATCTTCATCGTTGCCTTAGTAATGATATGAAGAGCACTTTGATACACTCCATGGGGTATATCCCTCGACTCTATGCTGCCTCTCAACGATATGCTGGCCCTTATTGACTCCCACATGCATCGTCAACGTAACCTTACATTATAGCCAGTGTTATCAGCAGTCTGGTCAGACCTTCGAAACATTCTATGTACACCTCTGCCAATTAGCACTAGATGTGGAACTTTGCTTACATTGCCTAAATACACGTATACTGAGTTCTATTATTGCTGGTATTTGTAACAGAGACCTTGCCAAGCCCATACACGCTATGGAACCCCCTCCCACACTCTAACAAGTTAGAATCATCTGTAGAAGTCATGAGTCTGCTGAAAAATCTAATGCTGATTTCACTTCAACCCGAGTACTTCAAAGTGTCAACAAACAGCAATTACAAAAAGTCTAAACGCCCGCAGACACATAATACACAACATTCAAGACACAGGAGCGCATCAAGAGAAAGATATCAAGAACTCTGTTAACAGTTTTCATGTTGTCGATGTGACAATAAAGCTAATCATAAGAACAGTAAGTGCTCTCCAGTTGTCAAGGAATGTAAGTCTTGTCACAAAGTCTGTCACTATAGCACAGTGTGTTTCAAGACCCTCCATAGCAAAAACAAGTCCACAAGATATCACAGTGAGAGTAGCAAAACAGAGAGCATCGTTAACAACAATATCATCTCTCACCGCACGACCCAGTGTCCTACCACTGATCAACAAGTGTCTTGCAAGGAAGGCAGTGGTCACCTCACAATAACACCTGATTCTGGTTCAGAGGTGACAGTAATTGGTCTTCATCACCTCAAGCAGCTAGATATGAATGTGACACACCTTTTGCTATCTTCAACTGCTAACCTGCATGCAGCAAAGGCACATTGCTGGAATCCATTGGCCAATTTCATGCTGAGCTATGGTACTTTGACTCAATGATTGTGAAGCTGACTTTAAAGTTCTTTTTGGCTTTTCCAATCTTGGTGAATTGGGCATATTATCTTCACATTATACCAAGCCCCACTCACCAGATTTAACTTGCTGCCTAGTTAATGCCACAATCAGGGATTCTTCAAGTATTAGTGTTCAGCATTTTCATACAGTAAACAATGACATCACACGAACAAGTACAGTGTACTGCGTGTAAGCCTCCATTAACAATGTTTCCTGAAGCAGCACGTGAAATCTTCATTACAGAATTTGCTAACGTATTGATGTCGTCTCAAGATTCCAAAGATGGCAAACATCTGAAAACCATAAAAGGTGATCCCATGACCATACATATCAAACCTGATACACAACCATTTGCCATTCATACTCCACATTCCATCCCTACTGCATGGTGTGACACTGCCAAGAAGGAACTGGATGCCATGGTTACACAAGGTATCATTATCCCAGTCAGAGACGAAGCTACACCATGATGCCACCCCTCTTACCAAAATAAATTGGAGATATTCGCATCACCATTGATTTGTCACATCTTGATGCTATGATGGGATATTGGCAAATCCCTCTAGCTGAAGATGTACAGCACCTTACAACATTTGTCACTCCATACAGATTCTTACACAGTCCCATCATGTATCATCAGAAGAGGAGTTCTGTCAACGTAGCTACCTAGCCATTACAGGTATTGACAACTGTGGGAAAGTTGTTGATGATATACTTGTATTGGATCATGACGACTATTCTGCACACATTCAGCGCATCTTCAACATACTTTGTCGATGCCGTGAGCATAGCATGACAATCAACAAAGACACGTTTGTCTTCGCCAGTGCTTATGTACACTTCTGTGGTTTTGACAGAAGGTATTCATGCTGCCCCTGAAAATATTAGAGCAATCGCTGAGTTCCCCACCCCTGAGTCGCTCACAGATCTTCGTTCCTTCTTTGGACTTGTAAACCAGCTGGAAGATTTTTCTCCAAATATCTCAAGTGCAGCCGAGACCCCGAGGCCCCTCTTAAGCCCCAAACATTCATTTGTATGGACAAAGGATCATGAAGAATCCTTCCAGCAAATCAAAGAAGCCCTTATGTCAACACCAACACTCACTCATTTTGATCCCAAACTACCCAGCATTACAAGCTTGATGCCTCTCGATTTAATGGCATTGGCTAGGCTTTGTTCAACAACATGGTGAAAAATGACAACTCATTCAATGAAGTTTCAGGTTTCTTAATGACACTGAGAAAAGTTATGCAACAGTAGAACTAGAATTGCTTGCAGCAGTATGAGCAATCCGAAAGTGTCGTCTTTATCTTCAAGGCTTACCCAAGTTCGAGCTTGTACTGAACCACAATCCATTAAACCCATACTAAGTGCTTATACTCTAGATGCCGTAACAAACCCTCGACTGCAACGCCTCAAGGAGAAACTTGCAGGCTACACATTCACTGCTCTGGTGTAAGGGCAAACACCATGCTATACCGGATGCATTTTCACAGGCACCAGTTGATCAACTAGATGTAGATGATTTACAGATTGACCATGAAATGTCAAGTTTTATACAGAACATTAGCTGCCTTAACAGAACTCTCTGAATTCGATGATCCAGTCTTTGACAAAATCAGATCTGCTGATCTTGCATATCCTGCCTACCAGCAGCTAATTTCTAATGTAACAGGTGGATTCCCATCTTCCAAATCAGGTCTACCTACTGATTTTTTGTCATACTGAAAAATTCAGGGCGATCTTAAACAAGATCATGGCATTACTGTGCCGCCATGATATCGTCATCCCTGCAATTATCCAGAAAGAAGCATTATCTCGTCTCCACAGCACACATCGTGACATTGAAGCCACAAAGCAATGAGCAGCCCTGTCTGGTAGCCTGGCATCACCAATGATATTACCACAACAATTAAAGCTTGCTCCACTTGTCAGACTCTCCAGCCATCCTTACAGAAGGAACCAATCATACAGGCACCTACATGTCCATTTGAATCCTTATCCTTATGGACTTGCTTAGCCATGCTGGTAAATCATACCTGGTTTATGCAGATGGCTATTCAGGTTGGTCGGTAGTCCACTAGTATCAAGGAGTCGTACCACCATAAGTGCATTCAGGAAACTGTTTGGTCAATTGGGCGTCCCCACCCGTCTACGCACCAATGGAGGTCTACAATTTTCATCACATGAATTCCAGAAATTCTTACAGAAATGGCGTGTTCACACATGTTAACGCCCCATTACCCACAATCTAATGGGCATGCCAGGGTAATGAAGCATCTTGTTGCCAAAACACCTCCAACAGGAGACCTCTATAGTAATGAAGACTTTTCAAATGATTTATACCACGCCCTAACAGTCTCTCTCACCTGTTATGGTCTTATTGGGCCGTCCTCTCCACTCACTGGTCCCAACACATTGCAGTGCCTTCGATACTAAGTGGCATAACATAGCGAAGAAAATAGATGAACGTACTCAGCTCAGGACCACTATGATCCTCATGCCAAATCCCTGTCGTCCATCCCTAGGGCACTGATGTACTAAAACCATATTAATAAACGATGGGATACTACATCGTAGGTGTTAGTCGCAAGTGTGACTACCTAGTTAAGATGTGTTTATTATCTGCAACGTCCTCAGGCTCTTGGAAAGATGTAAAGAGGTCACTGCCACCACCCGATTGGTACGTTCGGGAACGAGTGTATGATGTAAGACGGGGGATGGAAGGTCAGAAGAATTGTAAAAAGGAACGACAGTAGTGGGGCTATGTGTGTGTGAAGGGTACAAATGAGCCGAAGTGAGGTAGGCGTAGTTAGAGTCCCGAGGAGAGGCGTGTACAGATGCTTCATCTATACTTTAGGGTTTTGATTTTTAAAAACTTTAGAAACTATAGTGTCCATATAGGCGTTATTCAGCCTTCCTTCTTACAAACAGTCGGGGACTTCTCAAGAGATTATAAAATTATCTATTTTTTTTGTAAAACCAAAGATAAGAGAACATAAAACAAAACACAAAACACAGTAAAAACAAGCACTAAAAACAAGACAAAGACCAGGCATAAAACAGTAAAAAAAATAAAACACCAAACATTAAAACGAGAACCACCTTTTCTCACGCAAAATATAGCTTGATCGTTTCTATATTGCCGAGCCCACCTAATCCTGTGTACCACAACCACAGAGTCCAGCACTGCGACTGCCCTGGGACTCGAACTGGAACCCCTGTAGGACCGGGGACTTCCATTGTCACCCCCGGGCCGCGAAACCGAGCTTTGGTTATTATTTTTTGTAACTAAAATTCCTATGATCACTAAGATATTTAAAAACCAAAATATTTTTAAAGATTCAAAAAATGAATAAAAGTTCGGGGAAAATAAAATAGTAAAAAAAGAAAACATCGTGCAAAAGGTATAAGATATTTAAAATAGGTTTAAAAAAATGTTCATTGTAAAATTGTAAAAAATAGATATTCATAATGAAAATATGATAAAATGACAATAAATAGGATAAATAAAGCTTAAAAAAAGTTTTTTATTTTTTTCTATTTTGTGGTCTATTTTCTGTACGGCACGATGTAAAAATATTTATGTGTACATAAAACTAGTGGTAAACCCAAATAAAACAGACAAATGAAACGAAGCCGTGCAGGTGAGACGTTCCAGGTGAGCTTTCTTTCGGTCGCTGCTTCCTTACCGCGACGGTCCACACACCCGGGGATAAAATTTAGGGGTTTAGGGCGAAACCCCGGAGACGTACGAGGCTGCAACCTCCTCCGTGGAGCGAGGGTGGATACTGTCCTTCAAACTTGTAAGGGGGGGGGAGACGGAAAACATGTAGGGGGACCGGGGGAAGTAAAACTCGGGTCCACTACAAAGACACCCAGTGGTGGTATATATGGAGAAAGCAGGCGATTCCTGCTACCTGTCCCCTACCACTGCCTTACGCAGCCACCCACCTGCCCCCAGAAACGAGTTCGCTTTAAAATGCCTCCTAGACGTAGCTCTCGTTTAAATAAGTTATAGTATATATTTGCCGTGGCCCCCAGAACATAGGTTACGCTGTTTTACATGCCTTCTACACTAAAGCAGAGTAATCCCCCCTCTTATGAAAGAAAAGCAAAAAAATTTATGCATTTCATGTATGTGCCAAAGTAATCAGCGGAAAAATGAAACTAGTGTAATTTTTTTCACTCGCAATATTCCAATAGAACACTTTATCTCAACTAGCATTTTTATATATTTGTCATATATTACGATGTCATCCAGTGTTAATTGGATATTGCACAAAAGTATGGCAAACATCGTTCATCCCACTTAGGGGGAGCCATTGTAAACAAAGAGTCGCACGGGCTGTGTCCATCTTCAAGAATAAATGATGATCCCCTTGTTAGCTATTTATAATAACCTTACAACTACTAGATTCTCACACATATTACTGTCAACACACATTGTCATTATTAATGATAATTATTACTATCATTCTATTATCTTTTATTATTATAACCTAACTTACTACTGACACAACAGTTATTAGTATTGTTTATATTTATTGTATATTCAGGTTACATTTATCTTTATTATTACTCATTTGTATGGACATATCTTTCTGATATTATTATTATGACTATTCTGTTTTTATTATCTGTGTTATCATCACTATGTATTGTAATGTGATTAATAATAATAATAATAATAATTAATGTAATAATAATAATTAAGTTAATATGTTATTTATGTTATTATTATAGTATATTATTATTATTATTAGCTATTAGTATGATTATTTTTGGTGTTGTGTGTCATTACTTTCATTATTACCATTAGCATTATTATCCTTTTTAACAAGGATATAATTACTTGTCATATCAAATTTAATCTTCTATTATATAGACCTATGTAGATTATGGGTAAATTAGATTGGTGGCATTTTCAACTATTAGTATTTGTCAGTGGACTCTCTCCTGTGATTCTAGTCACAAATATAAGTAGAACAATAAAATAGCATTACACTGGCTATCTTAAAGTGGCAACATAAAAAAAGAGCATCCATATAATACATTTTATCACGCACAAATCTTTTCGCACATAATTCCAATATACAGGGCCAAGAGACACACCATCACACTAACTGGTGATGGGACAGAGCAACCCGATACAGCACGGAAACACCCAGTCAGCCAGCAAAATATTTCCAAAAAATTCTGTCAAGCGAACAAGGTAAAAAAAAACCTCCCCCCCCTCTCTCTCTCTCTCTCTCTCATCTCTCTCTCTCTCTCTCTCTCTCTTCTCCTCTCTCTATCTACTACTCTCTCTCTCTCTCACTCTCTCTCTCTGTCTCTCCTCATCTCTCTCTCTCGACCTGACTTGACCTATATACTAGTGGCTTCCCGCATTTGATGTTTTACCCTTAATGCAGTTCCTTTATGTATTAAATAGTGTATGGTTGAGTTCCAGCTTATAAATACATATAATAGAAAGAATAATAAAAATATACAAAAATTGGAACAAAAAGAATAAAAATAAATGACAGGAAAATACGAAAAAGTGAAAGAAGGGATCTATGAGGAGAAACGGGGAAACACGAAGAGAGAAACAAAGCTAAGACGAATCAGTCGGCGAAAATAAGACAAGGGAGGTAAGGAGTACAAGATAAGTAATGTATAAGATGTGTTACGTACAGTAAGAGTAGTGTAGATGTAGTGCAGACCAGTGTGAAAGTCTAAGTGTATAAAAACACAGCTTTATTCATATTAAAAGGCAAAAACGCACACACACGAAAACAGCAAAGCCACGTCATCACGCAGGCCGGACGAGCAAGTTTTCTCTTAAATTCGTACGTCAGAGGCAGCCCGAAAGCATGAGGCCAGGGAAATTCACTATAATGTTATCATCACTATTATCATTGTTGTAATTATCATTACCATAATTACTATATTTATTATCATTAGTATTTTATCATTACTATTTTATTATTGTAATTTATTATTATTATCATAATTATTACATTATTTTCATTATTATCATTATTAGTCTTATCATGATTAATGTTCTATCATTATCCTTATTCATATTGTCGTTACTCTTAATATTATATCATATTATTACTGTTATTATTATATATTATTACTATTATTATTATTATTATTGTTATTATTCTTGTGATTGTTATTATTATATTATCATTATCATTATTATTATTATTATTATATTATATTATTACTATTATTTATTATTATTATATTATTATTTAGAGTTATTATTGTTATTATTATTATTATATTATTATTATTATTATTATATTATTATTATTATATTATTATTATTATTATTATTATTAATTATTAATATTATTATTATTTATTACTATTATTATTACTACTACTACTACTATTATTAGTAGTTTATCAATATAGTCATTATCAATAGAAATAATCATAGTAATAATGATAACAGCAATGATGGTAATGATGATGATGATGATGATGATGATGATGATGATATGATTATTATGATGATTATGATTATGATGATGATGATGATGATGATGATGATGATGATGGTGCTTTCAGATGTCTACCTGTGTAAACTGAATGACCGGGGTTACCAACGACTTCCAGGAGAAAGCGCTGCCACAGAAGAGGGCTCACATGTGTGCTCTAAAAGCATTGCAAAATTTCGGGTGATAGGTTCACCTGGAGAGACATTTAACCTCTGAAAATATACAGAAATGGCACATATCATATTCCAGTTTTATAAGTAGTGTGTGTTCATGTGTGTGTGTGTGTTTATGTGTGTGTGTGTGATCATGTGTGGTGTGTGTGTGTGTGTGTGTGGTGTGTGTGTGTGTGGTGTGTGTGTGTGTGTGGTGTGGTGGTGTGTTGTGTGTGTGTGTGGTGTGTGTGTGTGTGCAGAATATGATGAGCAGACCAAAACATAACAATAATTAATTAAACTTGACATGGTAATCAATTTGTTCTGAGAGAATTGAATATATGCTAAATTGGCGATCTGAGGATTTAAAAATTATAATAGACAGAAAAAATACTAAACACAATACACATTCGGGATGGTTAGAGCGGGGGAATGAGGTGTGAAGTGAGGGTGCGTGTCACTTAGGTTGATCTCAGTGTGTGATTGTGTTAAAAAAACACTAGTTGACAGGAGATGTTTATTGCAGTATAGAGTTTGTTGCATGTGCGTTCGTTAGAGTGCGTGTACTTGATTTGAAAGAAGGCAAACGTAGCAAGTGTGGGTGCGGTATAGGGAGGGCAATAGTTACTCTGGCACTAAGAGGTACACTTTACTTTTAATAGTAACGAGGAAGAGATTGTGGGGATGGATAGAAACTGGACATCCTGGCTGTGTGACGAAGGGTTCGCGAAGAAATTAGCGAAGGCAGTGAGTGGATGGCGAGTGGGCGCATAGAGTGCGAAGATACATCTTCAGCGACTTAGTCAGGAGGGTAGCACAGGCATGGAGTGGCAGCACGAAGTAGTAGGACAGACATGGTGAGGGGTAGGCGTGATCGAAGAGGGACTTGGTAGGTGGCTGGGCGTTAAAAGAGGCGGGGAGGCACTTCGCGTGGATCGGCGTCGGTGTTGTGAGGTTCTTGAACACCGCTGCCATCAGATGTAAAGCGACACGTGAGTTGGGAGCACCACTTCGCCAGATGTAAGCGAGTGGCCACCGCAAGCCACCAGAATATGAGTGACACGAGAGATTAAGAGCACCGCGTCACCAGGTGTGAGCGGCACGAGAGATGACTGGGTGGGGTCAGTGAAAAGGGGTTTAGGCTTGCGGGTTTATCTGAAGACAGATATGAGACCCCAAGAGACCCCCGTGTCCCCGGGTGGAAGGACGAGGTTGTGGAGCTGGACCTCTGTGTGGCTTGGGCCGTCTGCTGTGTCTCTCTCTGTTTGTGTCTCCTTACGGACGTGTCCTTTATGCGGCGGTTCCCCTTTCGAGGACGGATGTTTGTTTCCTGTGGAAAAGAAGAAAGCCGGGCGCATCTGCGTCCTGCCCAAGGAGGAAGGGCTGCGTGCGTGGACGGAGGTGTGAAGTGTAATCCGGCCTTAGCTACGTATTGTTGACAGTATGTATGTAATGTAGTGTGTGATGTGTGTGTGTGTGTGTGTGTGTGTGGTGTGTGTGGGCCTGTGTGTGTGTGTGTGTGTGTGTGTGTGTGTGTGTGTGTGGTGTGTGTGTGTATATATATCTGTGTATATATATATATATATATATATATATGATATATATATATATATATATATATATTATAGTATATATATATTATATATACAGATATATGTGTGTCTGCGTCATACGCAAGTATAAGTATTATAGATATATTATATATATATATATATATATATATATATATATATATAATATATATAGGTAGAGATATATATGATATATATATATATATATATATATATATACCACATAAGTAATAATATGTGTTTATGTGCGTGTGCGTGTGGCGTGTGCGCCTGTGTGTGGTGTGTGTGTGTGTGTGTGGTGTGTGTGGGGTGTGTGTGTGTGTGTGGTGTGTGGGTGTGTGTGTGGTTGTGTGCGTGTGTGTAAGCATGAAGTTGGAAATTTCCTCCCTTACCTCCTTTGCTCCCTTGCTCTGTTGCATGCTGTAGAAGCTGGCGGAAGAGCAGGAGCCGCAGCAGGGAGTGGCCACTCACCAGCTTGGGACGCAGACTGGGCCCCGACCGGGCAGTCGATGAAACAGCAATCTGCCAAAAATAAACGATCCATAAGCACCTTTTCGGCGGCTATACGTTCGTCCACAGGTATCCAGCCCTTCCAACGCGGCCTCAATTCCTCCCTTCTTCTTCGTTTCTCTCTATTTTTTGTCCTTTTTTAAGTCTTATTTTCCCTGTCTTGTCTATTTGGTTTAGTCACTCTATACAAACTGATTGTTATCTCTCTCGCGCTTCCTCTCACCCCTTGACGTGATGAAGTTATCACGGTGCTAATTAAACGCGTCCTTTGGAAGTAAATAGGAAGATACCATGCATATTAATTACGAGGGCGTAAAGATAATTCGTGAATAGTTCTTCCAAATAAAAATTATGAGCATGTATACAATAGCAGGGGTAGATGACGACCTCCATGTGAAAAAGAAACATATGAGAAAATAATTAGAACATGCCAAGGAAATACCAAGAGAAATGTTTTATTTTCAGCAGTTTCGGATTCATATAAAATTTGAAAGTCTTGTGATAGAAAACGAAGGTCCCTTTGGAAAGAGATGAAATAAGATATATCTATTTTTTTTAATGGGCAGTTTTCTGAGTTCTTATTTTGTATTCAATCGCGAACCATCACTCTTTTCCTTATATGTGGAAGAATCTTCTTTCTTTAAAGCAAGATCTTAATTCACCCATTCCAGTAAACAGAAAAAAAACACCAATCTCCACTTCCCTATATTAAACAATCTGCAACGAACAAATCACA
>NW_023649359.1:0-17500 GCF_015228065.2 Penaeus monodon | reverse complement strand
TACACGACCGAGGGACTTACTTCGGTCACACCTTCAGGACAGGAGATTGAACTCCTAAAAGGCAAGACACAATGCGGCGCTCGATGTGCTACGCCGTCGGCAGATCTTCGGGCAGGGAGGTTAGCGCCGGGGACAATCTGAACCAGGGACAGGCGCACTTTAAGGGGCTTGTGAGGGAAGGAGGGAGTGCGCGGGAGGACAGGGAGGGAATCCGCTCACGAAGGCGTGATGCCACAAACACAGCAGGAGGGCGAGGTAGGACCAACGTGCGGATTGCTACGGAGCAGCGCTAAACACGGACAAAAGCGGGCCGGCTGTCAAAAAGACAAAAGTTTGGAGAGTGAAGGGAAGAATGGGGGATAGCCCTTTACTTCCTGACCCTTCTTTCTTTACCTGAAAAATTTAGTTACATGATAGGAAATATTGTATGCTGCCACATCAAGTGTTTTTTTTTTTTTTTTTTTTTATTTTTTTTTTTGATAATAAAATAATTCCATTAAAAGGGACAAATGCACTTCAGGAGTGACAAAAACATACTCTGCACCTGCATATTCTCAGATTTTTTTCTATTACTTTCTATAGAAACATAAATGCAATTAGGCATTTGCCTTTCATTTTATAAGCATTTCTGCAAAACTATTTCCTGAAAAAAAGTATATAATTTTTTCAGTTGGACCCTGCCTGTATGAAATGGGAGAAAATATCCTTTCTGCAAAAAAAAAAAAAAAAAAAAAAAAAAAATCTTTTCTTGTATTGGTAAAAATAATTTCTCGGGATTATTTGTGTGGAAATTCTTAGAACGCAATCCTCTTTGATTCGCCCACGCCAATGCATAATAAATCATGTGTGTCATAAACGTGGATATAGGCCTACCTTTGCATGACACAATTTCAGCAAAACATTGATACCTTACCAGTGCATCCTGGCAGCTTAAATGTGCCTCTTTCTTCAGAAAATGATAGGGGAGTGCCCATCCATATCAGTCTTATGTTCTTTGTCAGGAATAGGTTTAGTTGCTCTCAAAGTTTTTTCTAGTAATGTATGCAGCATCTGTTACATTACTTGACGTTCTCTTTTTACCTCTATTTTTCCACTTCGCATAAAGAGCATCTGCAAGTTGAGCTCAATTCACACAGAGAACATTTGCTTTCTCTTAGGTAAAAAAGTCATGTGAATATCTTCCTGACCCTATTCATGGGAATATCTTTGCATTGGATCTCAGGTGTTCGAGTAAAGGTTCGTCAATTTTGATAGTTTGTTCATTTGGATCTATTTGGGAATTATCATTAAGGTGCAAATTTAACTTTATTTCCTCCCACATGTCTCCTGTCATAGCCTGAACTTGAATTCTTTTTCCCTTTAAACCGAAAAAGCGTGAACCTAATGTCTCGAGTAGACTAATAGGGTGGACTCTTGGGGTCAGTTCAGGTCTTTTGTGGCTTACGGATGCAGGCCACTAAAACAGTCTCAGAGGGAGAGGGAAAATAGCCAGAAACTGAGAGAGGCGTTGTAAATGTGAGTCAAAGCTGTTTAAGGTTGTCAGGAGAAGGTGGGTAAAGTAAGGAGCATCGTGTCGATCTGTGAGAAGAAGCGGTTGAGCCTTACAAGGAAACCTCTTTATTTTTCTTTTACTTTCCTCACACGAGATGGGGGCTATAGTTCGCAGTGTCGTCAAGACTATCCATCGGCTTAATTGTCTGGGGTAGTTTCTACCCTGTTCTCTTGACTCCAGGTATCAATGCTTGAATTCTGTGATGTGGAAATAGGGGACGAGGAGGGTGAGTGTTCTTCAAAAATGTTAATAACATCCACGGGATCTGAGACTTTTACGTTATTGTGAATGAGGTGGGAGAAGGGGGGAAAGTTACCCTTTAAGTTGTTTCATTTTTTGCCCCAAATTCTGTGGACTGAGAACTCTGTTGCATTTCTAACTTTTTTAACTAAAGTTCTCCAATATTTTTGTTTTTTTTTTTCGGTCGTATCTAAGACTATCGATGGACGGTGTCTTCTTACAATAGCTAAGTCCCCATCGACATGGTTTCATCATAATCATCAAGGGGGGCTAACGCCGACGGGGGCATATGGCCGCATCCACCTTCGGCTTCCAGCCACGAGGATCCCTCGAAGCGAGTCAATCCAGGCCCATCTCTAGAATTCCTCGCAACAGGTCTCGCGAGCAGCTGCCCCAAGCCATGATTATCCACAGGTCTCCTAACACCCAGGGGTGATCGTGAGAGACAACCTGAGGGCAGGGTTCTTCCACAGGGAGGACGAGCTAGGTGGCCCATAGTTAGCCTGAGATGGCGATCCCGGATTTGTGCAAGCAACAGGTCCCTATGCCAGTCTGACGGTTGTAACTGCCGGTTGGACACGTGGTCCTGCCAACTGTACCCCATGATCGGGCAAAGGGACTTCTTGCAAAAGGCATCAAGACGAGGGACCCAAGACACTGGATAGGTCCAGGTTTCGTTCCACAGAGCAAAAAACCTGGCAGTATCAAGGCATTGGAAGGGACACGCAGGCTGGTCCTCTGCATAGTACTGACATCTCCACAATTGCTCTTGTTGATCGCGTTCCATGGCTCCTGGTCTGCCAGACCAATCAACGTTCCTCGCCTGCAAAGCATGGATCGACTGAACGGGTTCCCTCTAAACAGGCCCCAACGTCCTGAATCTTGGTCTTGTCAGGAGACCTTTAGGCCTAGGGGCTTTGCTCATTGCTGAATGCATTAAGAGCCTCACAAGTGACTCCAAGGGACTAGAGAGGTGGAAATATCGTCGGCAAAGTCAAGGTCTGAGACTTTGATATTGCCTAGGTTGTTCCACACTACTTTGGCTATGTAGCTCTGCATTATCCAGTCCATACAGGCGTTGAAAAGTGTTGGTGCAAGGGACACACGCCTTGTTTCACCCCTGTATTAACAGGGAAAGAAAGTTCGACATACCCCCACCACACTTTACAGCACTTTTCACTACCAAGTAGAAAGGCTTGCTATTAGGCCAATAATCTTTGTCGGAATTACCCTGAGTTCTCAGGAATTCCCATAGCGATCCCGAGTTGCACAGTCAAACGCCTTCTGAGGTTGATGCTAGGTTGCAAAGAAACCCATGACCAAAAACTCACGACGGCGTGCACAATTACTCGAAGGCTAGTATCGGTCTATCGTAGGACTTGCAGGAGTAAATCCAGGACTGGTCCGGTCTTGATGCATCAGAGGTGGTTGCGGATCCATTTCAGAAGAATGTGGGCGAGAACCTTGCCTGGTATGCTGAGCAGTGTATGGCCACGGGTAGTTGCTACAGTCCCAACGATCCCCTTTCCCCTTCAGAGGAGAGATGGACCACGCCCCTCAGCAGGTCAGGGGGGATGGTACCAGGACTGCCAGATGGCGTCAGGACTGTATGCAGGCCCCGAGCCATAGGTTTCACCCCCACCCAACATGGTTTAATCTGTTTCCTCAAATTTTGAGTGAAATGACTTCAAAAACAGTTCAGGAGAAAGTTTGTCCTTTCAGATGGCTGAAATGATATGTGTTTTATACTGAGACCTGGGTGGTGCTCAGCCATAGTTGAGGCGAGCAGGAGAAGAAAGTGTAATTCAATGCCCATCTATTGTTTGGAATCAAAAGCCCTTCAAGATTAAATCCAAAATTATGATCATTTAATTTAGATTTAACGACTCCCAGTCTGCTTGTTAACCGAAATATCGTCTTTCTTTTTTTAGTATTGATGATGTGAAATTTTTATTTATGATGGGGTATGTGGTCTGAACCCAACGTCTTTCGGACCGGGTTGTAGGTGTGGTGATAGGCAAGGCTGCCCTATTCCCGAAAAACAGATCAGGGGCGCTTCTTTCCTCTTATTGTCTGACGTGAACGAAGTTGGGTCCTATGTAGTGGATCTGGTTTCAAAGATAGAATAGAGTTGCCTACCATGAGCATGCAGTGCTGGGTGTAGAGTCTGAGGGCAGCGTTGATATCTCCGGCAAAGAAGAAGGGGAGGTTTGTATAATAAAATAATTTGTTGAAAGCTGCAAGAGGTAAATTAGCTAGGTTTTATATAGGCCGTGGAAAGGATAATGGGGCCCTGGGGCTGGGTGAATAACTGACGCCATGAAGTCAGGGTGCTGAATGGAGAGGGTTGAGAAAATCATGCATGACGGTTTTATGAGGATACAGGAACCCCATTTGCAATCGTCCCCTGAGTGCCTGGATGTGTGACCATAGTGCCCGATTTCTATAGCCATTGGTGATTGGATATAGAATTTCAGTAGGACCACATCGGACGTTTCTTGGTCTACAAAGTCGTACAAAATGTTACGGTATCGAAAAGTGCCTTACATTTGCGATGAACGATCGTTGGCGTGCCATCAGGGTTAAGTAAGACCCATTTTACCTGGGTTTACCTGCGTGGCGTACTTGATCTCGGTATAGCCATTTCCCTTTCTTCAGAAGCAGTATCTGTGTGTGTGTGTGTGTGTGTGTGTGTGTGTGTGTGTGTGTGTGTGTGTGTGTGTGTGTGTGTGTGTGTGTGTGTGTGTATGTGTACATACATCCACAATACGAACACACACACACATGTATATATAGATTCTATATATTATTATATTTATATATATATATATATATAATATTATATATAATATAATATATATATACATACATATACACACACACACACACACACACACACACACACACACACAGATACTGCTTCTGAAGAAAGGAATGTGTATGCGTGTGTATATGTGTTTATATCCATATGCGTGTGTGTATGTATGCGTGTAGGGGCCCGATCGATGGGCCCTACAAGACTATGGTAGGTTGCGAGCTTCGGGTGTAAGGTAGGGCAACCAAGAACAGTCTCGACTACTTTACGTATAGGAAAGATGGAGTGCGACGCCCCGAGGAGCGAAGGGAGTCTGCCTGTCATCTCCTACAGTAGTCTAAAGATGGGTATGAATCACGGCTTATCCAGTAACAATCGGTTGGTGATGAAAGGTAGTGTTACAACAATGCATAGTCTTGGGTAAGGATAATAAACCACAACACTGGGATGTCTTGTGTGGCAAGATGAAACGAAACATGCAGTTACAGCAATGATCATGTCAAACACCTTGTATATGTTATGTGGAGGTTACATATGTGACAAACATGCATTGTTATTATAAAATGGTAGGAATATAGTAATATGATATAAATATAGTCTGGGTTACGGTGTGTGTGTGTGTGGGTGTGTGCGTGCGTGGCGCGTGTGTGTGCGTGCTGTAGTGTCGTGAGTGTGTGTGTGTTCCCCCCCCCCGCGCGCGTGTGTGTGTGTGTGTGCGTGCGTGCGCTGCGTTACGTGAGTGTGTGTGTGTGCACGGTTGGTGTTGCGTGTGCATTATGCTATATATATGGATACATATACACATAAGGCCGCGGTGGCCGAGTGGGTTAGAGCAAGCGGACTCAAGACTGGGCAAGACGGCAATTGAGTTCGCGGGTTCGAGTCACGGCCGGCGCGCTCTGGTTCCCTTGAGCAGGAACTCACCTCGAGTGCCTACCTAGCCACTGTGTGGCCAACCCAGCCCAATTCACCGCTGGTCCACAGTCCAAAGGTAACACCAGCACTCTCCGTGGGAAAAGAACAGGGGACCCTACCACGTACTTCACTCCAGATTATCACAACATAAAAAACTAACAATAAAGTATCATGTTGTGATCAAGGCGGCTCAAACATGAACCTACGTAAATAAAATATATATACACACGCGCACACACACAACACACACACACAACACACACACACCACACACACCATATATATGTATATATATCTATATATATATAATATATGATATATATATATATATTATATATATATATATACATGTGTGTGTATATAAATTATATGAATAAAAAAAAAAAAAAAATATATATCATATATATATAATATATAATATATATAGATATATATATATATATATATATATATATATATATATATATGTACTATATAATATATATATATATATGATATATATTTATTTATGATATATATTATATATATATATATATATTATTATATATATGTATGTATTAAAAACACACACTTTGTGCCTTTTGTGTGTGTTGTTGTGTATATATATATATATATAATAATATTTAATATATATATATATATATATATATATATATATGTATAATTATATTACTCATCTAGATATCTATAATATATATATATAATTATATATATATACAAACAATTAGACATATGTTTGTATTGTGTGAGCTTTGCGTATGTTTGTGTAAATGGCGTGTGTCTGTGGTGTGTGTTGTGTGTGAATAGGTCCTTCGTTAGAAAGCAATGGAGAACCTGGAAATGATAATATTATATTTTCAATACCCAGTTAAAGGACTATGTTTTAAATACTAATTAGGGGACATTATCCTACCAGAGAGAGCGAGGCAGGAGGGGGGAGATCGATCGAAAACCATGCTGAGAGCAAGTTTTCCGATTCTAGTGAAGGACTCGCCGGGAGGGAACCGGGGCCGCATCTTTTAATTTCCGAATGTGTCTTAAAGAAACCATGATGTATCTTGCGAACTTATCAGGCACAGAAAAAGTAGTGGGAATACCTTAGATATATGTGCAAGGTTTTACGGAAACCATTTGGTGGTTTTTACATTTTAAAACCTTGCTGCATCTGAGGAAATGCAAAAATTGCTTTAATGTACATCTGTAGCTTGAGCATGATTCAGAGTTCCTGGTTACACGAAAAACTGGCTCTTATGAGGTAGCAAATGTTCTACTGCCAGGCTTTTAGAATGTCACAAAAAGATGTCTTTTCGCTTTTAAAGTGAGCCTTTCCCTAAAGATCAGGCATATGAAATATGAAAAGGAAAGGGACAGGCGGAATAGAACATTTATAACTTGTAGCCAAAAGACAGATTCATGAAGAAGAAATTTTACTGAGAAAGTCAATGTAGAAACTAATGTCATTGAAGATGTTCAAGAAAATTGCTGGAAAATCAGCCATTAATGGTGCAAGTTTTACTCCTTGCTTATGGATATAAAGTATGAAAATGAATCTTTTGACGCAGTATAACAAATCTTGACAATAATGTCCTCAGATGCTCGGAAGACATACGCCATTAAACAATAATAGAGGATAGAAAAGGCCCAGACCATAACGGACCAAAACCTCCAATTTTCGAAAACCTCAGAACTTCACTAAAGCCGATCCATGTCCCTCATGGAAAGGGTTGTGCAGGAACCCACATCCTCTCAGAGGGAAACGGCGCAGTCTGAATCAATGGCCTGACAATATCCAGGAAGAGTGCGTTCTTTCCTTCCAAAAAGGCACAAGGGACGACGGTGCTTGCATTGTGGTTGCTAGAAAGAGATCCATTCATCACTGTAATCCCTCTATACGCATATCAAACACATACAACACTCGGTCGAAGGCATCATCAGATACTGGACGAGCTTGTGTAGTCAAGTATGTGCATGGAGTACTTTAAATATAGTATTGCTTCTAAAATATCAAAGAAAGAGATTAGAGTAAATGATACCACAGTAAATCAACGCTAGGAATGTTTAAACTGCAGCCAATGGTTTAATCAGTCTGTTAATGACTTGTTCCATAATGAATTTCAGGAGAAACGATTAAATCTTTATTCTACTGTCATCATCGTAATAACAAGTGAAAGCACGATATCTGCAGTTAAACTGATTGTACATTTATGTAAAAAAAAAATATGTGGAATTTGAGGCTTTTTGGTAACTTATAATTCTGAGGATTCCCGGTTTGGGTGGATAAGGCGTGCTCTTGAGGATTCCTTCAACCAATGGTCCTGCTTATGGACGGCGGACGCACAACCCTAGCTTTGTAAGCACGACTTTACTAGACCGATATGACAATTTGGCAATAAAGATATCAATATTAATAGTAATGATTCTTTTCTAACAACACTGATGGTACTGATAATGATGATGATGATGATGACAGTAATGGTAATGATAACGGCAAAAAAAATAATAGTTATCAGAATGCTATAAAACAATAACTGTGACTGGGAATTTATATTTTCATATCCATCCAGAGAAGGAGATTCTAGCTAAGCTTATTATGCAGAAATATGCGCTGAACTGTATAAGAAAAACCACACATTACCCATACAAACAGACACACATTACACCAATCAAAGACACAATCACACATTACAAATACTAGGACCATTACACACATACACACATGAAGACTCCATATTCATGTGGAGTTGTTACTTGGAAAAGGAATAAACACCAATAAATGCCATGTAGTCAGGTTCGAAAAAGTAAAAATTATACCGCTAGACCAATACAAGTTAGAAAGGTTAAAGACATCGAAAGTGCATTGACCATGGAATAATCTTAATCAGAAAATCAAGCCAAGTGATCATAAAAAGAAAAAAAAAACACATATAAATGTTAGGGCTGATTGCCAAACATGAAGAGGACATTTTCATAGTGTGGCGAAGATGTAAAAATGTGTACTAGTTGTTTTAAATATACCACAAAAAACTGTGGAAATACAGGGATTAATTAACATGATGCTATCAGGCCAGGTATCACAGAGGCCAGGTTATTTATTCGCTGAGGTATCTGCAGGACATGTAACTAATACCAAGGGCATGAATTGAGAGGCTTCTAAATTAAATGAAGATATATTGAACTTTACTTTTACCCACCCCACAATCATCTGTAGTAGCAGGGATCCTTAATTATCCCTCCCTCAATTTTCATAGCAACTGGATTAAGTATGATAATATATGATGTGTAGACCCCAGAGTGCACTACCTATACAAAAAGGGGGCCTTAAGGGCCAAGGTCCCACCAGGGAAGGTATATGGGACATCTGTAGGGTTCGGCCTAATCTGTGATGTCAAATCCCTCTTAAACTCCTGCTAGCTAGCCTATCAAAGTTTGACTTTATAGGAAATGTCTGAGACTGGCCAGACTTTTCTAACTGCTGTGTGGAATGACCAAATCAGGGCGGTGTTGTCCGCTGCATCGTCGCAGAGTTACTGACCTAGGTCACGACCAACTTTTGCGCATGGACCCCCACCTTCTCCTTGACCTTTACACTTCATTTACACATTGAGTCACAGTCAAGCTCAAATGTTGTCTCCTCCTAGGGGATTACCACTATTCAAGCCCTCCTGCCTAGGGACCCACTGCCTGGCACCATCTGCAGAATGATATATATCAGCGCCTAAAGGTGGGAGAAAAAGAAGTGCCTTCAAGTACAAAAGAAAACATCAAATGCAATTTCTCAATAAGATACAAAGGGCCGCGTAGGGGCCGTGACGATCCCGTTTCGTGATATATAGTCAGTGGATAGATTAGCAACTGCTTGCGTTAAATGTACAAAACGTTCTGTACCTAGTTTAGTGATCAGCATCGTTGCGTAATAAATAAGCACACAGTATATTAATAGCATCCATCATTGAACACAGCCGGAATCAACGGACGTCATGGCAATCCACAACTTCATGTTGATACACATACATGGGCTAAACATTATTTTTAAAGAGGGAGGGGGGGGGGGGGGTACAGTGCTTACAGGTACTTGATACTACCTTAAAAACATTATCTACAAAAAACATTTCCGAAATTGGTCAAGTGCTCTTGCCCTCGCTACTTAGCGTACAGGGCGATGGCATCCCAGGACATTCTTGCCCACTCAGGGAAAGAGGCAAACACCTGAATAACATTCTTTATGGCCAACAAAATAGCAATCAAAATAGCACTTTCCGCGATGTAAGCAGCAGGAGGAATATTTTCCATTTTCTTAAAAACTAACAGGAAAAGTGTTTATCCTACTTTTCCATTTGAAGCCAAACTGCGTTTCTTGTAAACATGCTAATTTGTTCTGCTCGTAAGGCAATTGAGGTGATCAATAGAGAACTGCAGGATGGAAAAAGTACATAGGCAGATATCAAATTCTATTATCAGTTCAAACGAAACTAGTTCATATTCTGAGTATTCATCATTAGGCACCTTAGTAGGGTGAAGTATATAAAAACATATGCGGTTCCTTTCAAAGGGGCTGCCTTAGTGCAGTGGCAACTCCTGCAGGCTGTGACCAGAAGGTCTAAATGCTTAAATTCGGCTCCCGACTGTGGGGCCGAGATGAGGGAAGGGTAACGCTCGGGTCGCCTGCCAAATTAAAAGTTCTTCAAAAGAAAGCGCCAACATAATCCGTGCAAGGGAATTTGTGACTAACAAAGATCATTTCATGTTCTTCGTAACCTTTCAACTTTTAAGTAATTGATTGATGGAATTGTACATATTTCTCACTGAATGACATGAATACCAATATTGCTATCAGGGTCCTTGTAGTTAATGAGATATCAGAAGATTTGGTATTCAAAAATACAATATACATAGGTAATTTTAACAGATTTATTACATTTCTTAGAACTGCCCCAAACATCAGTTGATATCTGTGGTTACCTTGACATCAGTGAATCCAGTGTCCAAATACAAATAAGTTAGTTTCAATGTCATTTGTTTTTATCATAGGTAACCCAATAACATTTCCAGTTTCAAAACCTCTCCTTCAATTATCTTGGCTTTGTACGACACAAATTTCTTAGAAATTATTGGTTCTAATAGAACCTTGTTAGTGGCATAGGTTATCGAAACCTTAGTACCATACATCTTTGTTTCAGATTCTTTTAGAACTTGAACAAGTCTTTTCTGAGCTTCTGAAGCTCCCATTCGATCATAGGAGAGCTTATTACCCTCCGATATATTAATTCATTCTCCGTTACGTTGTCTTCACGACGCTCACTGTCGTATTGACTATCAACTGACTGGAGATCCACATATTATAGAGTAAAAGTGAGGAGTACCTGAAATGCTTAGATCGTCATAAGATCTAGAGATATGATGAAGGTCGAAGACCTAGGACTATGTACCTTCTTCTGGTTAGCACTTTCTGACAGACTATAAGGAGCAAAACCAAAATAATATAAAACTTGTTTCATTAACATAGATACTAAAGAATGTTGATATATTCATCACCTCATCGACTGACAAGATTCCCAGTGGAAGAACGAGGTAAACACACGAATATGCGCAGGCCCGTGACTTATTGCTCTTCTGGGAATAAAATAAAAGGACAAGGGAAGTAATAGGTACTATAAAATATATATATATATATATATATATATAGATATATCTATATATATATATATATAAATGTACTCGCGGTAAGGTCATGCCGGTTAATCAGAAGCGTGGGGCGACTTTTGGCTAGTTGTGCTCCCCGTCGCGTGTTAAAGCTTCTACCTATCGTTCTTTGTCGCGGGGTCCTCAGGACACTCTTCATGAAAAGAAAGCTTATGACCTCTTGGGAAGGTGGCCGTGGTAGGGTCGGTTCGAATGTCCGTGGATTACTCGTACTGTCTCACCAATGTGTACAGTTCGGGCGCTTCGCTGTTTTTATTTACGGTTTGATTCAGCAGGAATTCCTACCAACAATCACAGTGCTCCTAAATCTAAGAGCCCCTAGTGTTACAATCAGGTAATATAATGGGACCTAAAAACTCATTGGTACATGTACTAGTCATTAGCAGCTGATGTTCACCAAGCAGTAACTTTTACAAAATTAGCTATCCAAATCACCGCAACAGGTGTTGCTTCATAAGATCTGAACAGATTAATGTTGCACAAAGCATAATTCACCAATTTTTTATTCTTGTAAATAGTCAGATTTGTTCACGCAATAATTGTGTAATAGTAATAGTTTTGCTGTTATCTGCAGGTTTTTGATTGACTCTTTAAAAGTTTTTAGTGTAATTTGTTTTGTTTTTTTTCCCATTACTTGCTAGTTTCAATTTCCTTCCAAACGTATAGCAAACATCATGTCTTTCGTTAAAACCACTACTACATAAACAAGGTCATACTTTAATGTAATCCTTTCTGCAGTTAATTTAGCAATATTATTTATATTACGGACTGTTAATAATGGTAAAGCTCATGGTAAGTGTCATGTAAATCAAATGTAGTGTTACACTTACATAGTTCTGTATAAAAATGAATGTCACTGATCCATCATTCAATTAGAATTTTGCATAACAAAAGATTCATAGATCCTATGACAGGTACTATTGTCGTCATCAGTGTATCCTGTATTCATTCACTTCTGGTATGTGTGTCAGGACTGAGGAGTACCGTGCTGTCGCAGGTTCTGGTCGTGGACAACAGTCGTGGCTCCAAATATTGCGAGAGAAGAGTGGTTCTTGGGTGGAGGCCTGGGACTGAGACTGGCTCTAAATAAAGAGGTGGAATTACAGCGGATCGTTTCGATTGGACATCTTGCGCTTCTGTCGATCTGGTGAAAAGTAGACTCCCCTGCGGTCGGTATGACGTAAAAGAGAGGATACCTATATTTTGTCATTCCTCTTGCTCTTATCATGTATTAACATCACCACAATCGATTTCTGTTCATGAGGTATTACTAGATCGCAGTCATTTGTACTGCAAATAAGATAATATAGTTAATAATATACTTAAAAGTCATATTGTCGATAACCAATACCAATATAATCAAACACACACACACACACGCACGCACGCCACGCCACCACGACGCAACGCACACACACACACACCACACACACACACACACACAACACACACACACACACACACACACACGCCACACACGTACGCACGGCACACACGCACGAAGCAACAAACACACGCACACATACACACAAAATAAATAAATGAATATGTAAAGGAGGATATATACGTATGAATATCTGAATTAAACATACACAAGCTATACATCTACATGTATTGTATACTCAAATGGATATTTAAATAATATATATATATCTATATATATATAAATCATATATAATATAATTATACAATATGTATATTGTATAACATCTATAATAATAATAATAATAATTATTATTATTATTAATCATTATGGTTATCATTATTATTATTTTTTGTTTATCAATTATACTCTTCTTATATTATTTATTAGTCTTATAATTATTCTTGCTACGCCAGTGGGTCTTTGTCTCGGCTGCGAAACATGTGTTCACATGAAGGGCCCTGGGCAGGGCAAACATGACGCAGCTGGCTGTGAGCGGAGGAGGAGGAGCGGGGAACAAGCAGCGAGACGCGGTTGGGTGCTGAGTCCTGTGAAGGACCTCGTGTGTGCCCTTGTGACCTGATAAACTTGTGGTGCACCTGTTAAAGACTGTATCATGGCAGTGGTGACTGATGGTTTCCCCCTGTATTGTGCCTATAGAAAAAGTGTAGGGTAAATAACCTGTTTAATAAAGGAAAGACTATTATCATTTTTGTGTTTCTATGGTGAGTGTTCTGGTACTCGTTGTTGCTAGTGCCTCTTGGAAGCTGTTCAGTGTTCACGACCCCAGTGGATAGCACGCCATCTGCCTAGTCTGCCTTGTGTTGGTGCAGAGAGACGAGGCGGTCGGCGGAACATTATTATTATATTATTATTATTATTATTATTATTATTATTATTATTATTATTATTATTATTATTATTATTATTATTATATTATCATTACTATTATTGTTATTATTATTATTACGATTATTAGTATTAGGATTATTCGATTATTATTATTATTAATATTATTACAGCGACATAGGGTGATTGAAGTTAAAGCCAACAAACAAACATGCCAAAAATATGCAGAAACAACCTAAAAAATCAAAAATCCAGTCAAGTCAGTTTATAATAATAATAATGATAATAGTAATAATAATAATAATATAATAATAATAATAATAACAATAATAACAATAATAATAATTAATTTAATTATATTATTATTACCATTATTTTCATTAGATTGATAATTATTACTATATCATATTTTTATTATTATTAGGATGATTCTTTCTTATTTTCTTTATCAGCCTTATTATTTATCAGTATGTTATTATTATAAATCATCACCTTTTGCTGATTCAAAAATGATTCGAGTGGAGTCCTTAAATAAAATTGAGAGCGTTAATAACGAAAGAAAGAAAAAGAGAAAAATGAGTTGAAAATTAATGAAAAAAAAGATATATACTTATATTAATATATCATATATATATATATTATATTATATATAATATATATATATATATATATAATATATATATATAATTATATATAATTATATATATTATATATCATATTATATATATGTATGATACTATATATATATATATATATACATATATATATATATATTTATATATATATATTTTTTTTTTCATCTTAATATATATATATATATAATATATTTAAAAAAAAATATATATATATATATATATATATATATAATATATAATATATATGTATATAGACAGAAGGACAGTCAGAGAGAGACAGAACAGAGGGAGCTTCACTAGTTCACACCTGGGTGACACTAAGTGCCCACTGGCAACTCGAGTAATATATAATTATTATTATTATATCAATATTCGTTATATTAGCAGCAATAGTAGTAGTGTTATTACCAATATTATTATCATTAATTGTGTTATCATACTATTGTTTATCATGTTATTATAATCATTATTACTGATATTATTATTATTATCATTATTCTTATTATTATTATCATTATTATTGTTTTGTTATTATTATTACTATTATGATTATTATACTATTTATTTGTATTATTTGTCATCGTTATCATTATTTTTTTTCATTTATCATCATTCATCTTTTATTTTCATTATTATTATTTATTGTTATCTATGTTTTTATTATTCTTTTTTTGTGATTATTATTATTATTATTATTATTTAATTAAGGATCTTTTTACTAGTATTAATAATAATAATAATAATAATAATAATATTAGTATTATTCTTATTATTATTATTATCATTATCATATCATCATCATAGATTATTATCATATTGCCATCATTATTATTAATTACTGTCGTGATTTATTAAACATAACTAACGTTAATTATCACTATTATTGCATTATTATTGTCATTATCAATATCACTATTTCATTTGTTGTTGTTATGATGATGATTATTATGACTACTATATCAAACATAATCATTATTATCATCAATATTATTTTATGATTACTACTACTATTAATATCATTATTGTCATTGTCATTATTATTTGAACACACACGGTACCACTTCGTTGCAGATAACAATAATAATAATATATATAATAATGATGATAATAATAGCAACAATAATAATAATAATAACAATACTAATAATAAAAAAAAAAAAAAAAAAAAATAAATAATAAATAATAATAATAACGATAATGATAATGATAATGATGATAAAGATAACGAAAACTAATTTAATAATTCTTCCTTTTCTTTTTCTCTTCTCTTTCTTTTTCTTTCTTCTACTTCTTCTTCTCCCTCTTTCTTCTTGTCTTCTCATTTTTCTTATTCTTTTCCCCTGCTTCTTCTTCTTCTCCTCTTCTTCTTCGTTAATCTTCTTTCTTCTTCTCTTCCTTCTTCTTCTGCATCTTCTTCTTCTTCTTCTCCTTTTCATTTTTCTTCTTCTTCTTCGTCTTTTTCTACTTCTTCTTCTCTCTTCTTCGTCTCCTTTCTTCTTTTCCTTCTGGGGAAACATTTTATTTCGCTGCATTTCTGAAGTCTCGAATCAAAGAGGAAAGAATTATGAAAAGGAGAGGAGAGAGAGAGAGAGAGATGAGAGCGAGAGAGAAGAGAGAGAAGAGAGAGAGGAGAGAAAGAGAGGAGAGAGAGAGAGAGAGAAGGAGAGAGAGATGAGCGAAAGATAAGCGAGAGCGAGAGAGCAGAGGGGGGGAGGGAGGGAGGAGGGAGGGAGGGAGCGGAGGAGGAGGAGGAGGAGGAGGAGGAGGAGGAGGAGGAGGGGAGGAGGAGAGAGAGAGAGAGAGAGAGAGAGAGAGAGCAGAGAGACGAGAGAGAAAGAGCAGACAGAGAGAGAGAGAGGAAAGAAAGAAAAAAGAAAGAGAGAGAGAGAGAGAGAAGACAACCAACCTTTATTTTAATAAATATAAATTTTTTAAACGTCCAAAAAACCATCAGTCTAATGTCAATCTTTTCCCAGGCCACCTAAATGTCATGCACCGAGGTCCATTTTTCACAAAGGTCAAAAGACCACTATTGCTTAAAATCCGAATTTTCCTTTACCCAGCCAACCCAACCCAACCGTAGCCTAAACCTAAACCTAACTAACCTAACCCAACCTAACCTAACTTAACATAACCATACTTATGCGACTTTTTCTCAGGAAAATAAACCATAAAGCAGCAATCTAAGTAAGAAAATATTACACCCAAAAATACCCAATAATACTAAGAAAAAGAAATTAAAAAGAAAAACAAGTAAAAGAAAAATTAACTTACATGCTGACAAGAAAAGGAAACGACGAGGACAAAGAGACTTTTTCCCCACCTACAACCCAAGTTGTTTCTTTCGGTGTGACATAATAGGATAATAGATACAGAATATTTCTTAGAAGGAAAAACAAGAGTTTTCTTTTCCGCAAATAGTCTTAGTAGAAATATGCCAAAAATTTGTAGTGTGACGTATTCTCAGATACAAGAACGCACCCGGATTCAGTTATGCGAACGGGTGATGGCCATGTTGCCACTTGTGGTCGCGTCCTTTTTTAAATGAGCTTACTAACGCCCAACCGTACGCCCGTACATCTTTTATTAACGCCCCACATCAGGAGAACGTGCCTTGAGTCTTGAGTTGCAGAGAGCTTCGCGGTAAGAGGGACACACCCAAACCCCCTTCACGACTGAGAAGTGGTGCAACCCCTTCGCGAGTAGGTGGTGAAGTCGCCACCGGCAGACAGTTGGCGGGATAACCTCGGTAGTTGAACGGGTGTGAGTGTGGCGGAGGGGATTATGTTACACTATGATTTTGGCGCTTTATATGTTCACGTGTGTAAACCCTGTGTTTTAATTATATTGAACTCGGCCGTGATTCTGTGCACCGGTAGAACAGAAAATAAAGCAGTCGAAGACGGATCTGGTGTCTCTTAACTCCTGCAGAATTGCGAGGTTAATTTGCCGCTTTCCCCTCATGCCCATATTAATGGCCCTATAATTTGCGACTGAGGAAGTATTCGTCGCTTCCTGTAGCAAGGCTTTGTGAGTGGCAGGGAGGAGGGCAAAGGCTGCCCACAAAACCACTACGACGTAGTCGGCAGCGGTGGGATAGAGGGTTTTGTTTACCTCCCCACTCGTAAGCCTAGTAACACAAAGTAGGACGTCATCAGATTCTCCTGTGTTCTGGACGATTTTGCGGGGATAAACCCCCTCAATTGGTGTCCTTATACCAGAGTGTTGTTGGTGTGTGTGTGTGTACATACAACCAAAAAGTGTCGGATATTATAGTCAGGGACTCTGAAAAAAAACAGTGCTTGTAAAAATTACGAATATGAGTGTGGTGCTAACGGTACAGGGTGCTGTACCAACGACCGTTGGCGAGA
>NW_023649358.1:2500-6430 GCF_015228065.2 Penaeus monodon | reverse complement strand
GGTGGCCCCAAAATGGCGGGGGTGGATGGGCAACCCGGCGGACACGCTGCAGATCGGGTATGGTTTCCTTTTTAGCCAGGTATCAGCCGCCGAGATGCCCCTGCCCCGACGCCGTAGATCCGGATGAAGATACGAGGGCCCATGTGGACGTGAGAAGACCGGGACGAGATCGTAGAGGGGACGAGGACGCCGCGAGGTTAGCCTGGACAAGGCTACGAGGAGGCTAGATGAATCCAAAGTAAAGGAGACTGTGCGAAACTTTCGAGGAGTGTGGACATCGAGGACGACAGATTACACTGGGACCAAGGGGATGAGGTAGTAGAATATGAATGAAACTAGACAGTACATTGGGCCTATACAGTAAGCAAAACGAATAGAGTTTCCCCATAACAAGACGAAAAAAAAAAAATCAAAATCACAATAGTATACAAAGACGCATGTATGTTTTGTTCTTTTATATACTTATATGTATATATATATATATATATATATATATATAAAAATATATATATATATTTTATATTATGTATATTATTTTAATATATATTATATTATATATGTATATATATATATATATATTATATATATGTATTTTTTGTATTATATATATCATAAATATATATTTTGTGTGTGGGTTTTTTGTATGTACACACACACACACCCCAACACAAAAATATATACATATATGTAATATATATATATATAAAATAATATATTATATTATATATATATATATATATATATATATATATATATATATATATATATATATATATATATTTATTGTATAATGCTTTTTTTTTTTTCACTTTATAACACTCAAGCTGTGCCCGAAACCAGGACATTTAGGGGTCAGATAAGATTGTTAAAGCTTCAGTGGAAATCAATTTTTTATTTAGAAAAGGATATGCTGAGTTTTGACCGCAGATTCAAGATCAAGAACGTTCTTTTTTCCACTTTATCCAGAAACAGCCCCTAGGGGAAGAAATAAGGTTTTATATCCTTTTTATCTTTTATCTATAACATATAGGTTCGGTTACTTTGATTTCTCAAGATCTTTCAGCATAATAAATATGATGACATGTTTGATGTATGAAGAGGTTTTAAGACGTATTACCTGTGCCTTTGACAGATACGAATATGTCACGCATGTTGTTTAGGTCTTCCAGTCTTACAATCAAGCAATTAACGCTTCTTTCGCCCTAAGACGAATCAAAACATGGTTGGGAAAACACCTGCAGAAGATAAATGTCTATGTAGACACCGTCATATTTTATGAATTGAATTGGGGCAGAGGGGCTGCTTGCAGCAATGGGACACTGGATTGTATGACCTCTTTCGCTTTCCTTTAGCAAGCTAATTACTTTATATATTTCCATGCTTAGATAGGTGTTTCACATAAAATCTACTGTATTTTGCAGTTTTCGATGTTACTTTAAGTATATATAACTTTTTTCAGATTAAATTTGATCATATAATAAAGTTATGTTCATCTTTCATTTTTTTTTACTTGAATTTAAAAATACAGTATTTGCCCCAAATACTGTGTGTGGTGGTATGTGTGTGTGTGTGCGTGCGTGGTGTGGTGTGGTGTGTGGGTGTGGGGTGTGGTGTGGGTGTGTGGGTGTGTGGTGTGTGTGTGGTGTGTGTGTGCGTGTGGTGAGGAGTGTGTGTGTGTATGTGGGGGGTGTGTGTGTGGTGTGTGGGGGTGGTCTGTGGTGTGTGGGTGTGGGTGTGTGTGTATGTGTGTGGTGCACACAACACACACACACACAACACACACAAAACACACACACACATATAATATAATAATAATAATATATAATATAAATATATAGAATAAATAAATATATAAATTAAAGAATATAGCATATGATGATATGACAACATAATATAATTAAATAAATAGATATAGATATATATAATAATAGATATATATAATAAATATAATAGAGGATTAAGTACAACACACATATACAGATACATACAAGTATAATACATATAATTATATAATAAGATAATAATATATAATATATATATATATATATAAATATATATATATATATAATATAAAATATATAATATATATAATATTAATGGTGTGTGGTGGTGGTACATAACATATATAAAAAATTTATAAAATATGCATATAATATATATAAAAATATATATATATAAATATATTTTAAATATATATATAAAATATATATATTATTGTACACACACACACAAATTATATATATGTATGTTCGTAAGTGTTTTTTTGTTTTTGGGATACAGATATACGCAAAAACACCAAACACATTTCACGAAAAACCCCACACCACACATGGCATATATACATGCTACATACTACATATATATAATTATATATATATATTTTTAATAAAATATATATTTATATAATATTATATATTATAGGTATACATACTTGTCCACCATCTTAGCGCTTCGCCTTTGTACATGTATCCCCCTGAAGTGAACTCATTTTGAACAACCCTTGTCTTTTCTTTTCACCTATGTCAATTATTCATTTTCATTTGCAGATCATGAAGAGAAAAATATAATTTGAAAATCTTAGATTGTTAGGTATTCGTCTCTATTTTGATGCCCTTTCTTTTTCCATTCAGTTTTTAATATTTTCCTCAAGACAAGCTGTAACAATTTGGTGAGATTGTATCGCCTGTCTAGCACCTTTTTTAAATTTGGTATTTTGTCGGTTACCTATGGACTTGAGGGATGGGTGAGCGTGTGATGTGGTCTGTTGTTGAGAATCCACTGGTGGAAGCCTGCTTGTTCTCTAGGCTGGTTAGAATCCGGGACTGTCAGAGATGCGAGTTGTGGATGACTTTTGTAAGTAACTGAAAGGAGGAAATATTGGTCGGTAGTTTTTTAGATCCTTCTGTCCTTTTTTATGTATCAAAAATAATTATTGCATTTTCCAGGTTTGGTCGGTAGTTTTTAGATCCTTTCTATCCCCTTTTTTAAGTATCAAAATGATTATTGCATTTTCCAGGCTTTCATTTTTCCCTGTTGATAAGGTTTTTGTTAAAAAGATTGGCTAGTTTCACTGTTGCACTTTCTCCTGCGTCTGTTATAAGGTCTATACCATGCGCTCTTTTTATTTCTTCTGTTGTGATGCTAGGTACGTCTCTAGTTAACCATTCGTTCTATCTGTGGTTGTTCTTTTGGGTTGTATAGATCCCTGTAAAAGTTTCCACTACTCTTATGATTTTATTCTTATTATATGTCACTTCTCCATCTGGTTTTTTTATTGCATACAATTGATTTCTCCCATTCCAAGGCTCCTTTTAACTTTTTTTCATGCTAGTACTGAGATCAACTTTTTATTTATTTTGAGTATTGAATTTCCATACATTTTCCCCTTTTCTTTGTTAGTTCAGCAAATTTCCATTTTGTCCCTGTTTAACGATATTTTCATAACCCTACGTTTTTGCAATAAGCTCTTTAGTTTCTCCCGAGAACTTGCTAAAAGCTTGCTTGAACGCTTTTGATTTGGTCAATTTGAGATTTTCGTCGCTAGGGGAAGTGAATATCTGTTTGGAGTTAAGATTAAATTCTGTCACTCTGGTCTTAAAGTTAGTTAAATTTGGCTGCAGATTTTGTATGAGTTTATGCCCATTCTATGGTCGCTGCCAACATTTACTTTATTAATAACCTATTTGAAATTATCCAGTCAATTTCGTTTTTATGTCAGATGGCGACTTCCATGTCAACTTCCGCTCTAGTCTTTTTCGAAGAATGTGTTCATGATTTTGAGTGATCGAGCCTCTGCAAAATCAATTAGCATTGTCCCCCTTATTCCCTAGTACCTATTCCGTGATTCCCTACTACGGTTTCTCCTGTCTTTTTATTTTTTTGGGCTTTAAAATTCTCCCATAATTTTGTGAAATGGGTTTTTACTTCCCT
>NW_023649357.1:0-6430 GCF_015228065.2 Penaeus monodon | reverse complement strand
TGGGGGGGTAAATTTTTTTTTTTGTTAAAAAAAAATTTTTTTTTTTTCCCCCCCGGGGAAAAATAACTTTTTTTTTTTTTTTTTTTTTTTTTTTTTTTTTTTTCCCCCAAAAACTTTACTAAAAAAAAAACGGTTTTTTGAAAAAAATTTTGCCCGGGGGGGGCCCTTTTATAAAAAAAAAATTTTTAAAAAAAAAAAAAAAGGGGGGTTAAAAAAATTTTTTTCTTTTGGTTTTTTTCCCCTTAAAAAAAAAAAAAAAAAAAAAAAAAAAAAAAAAAAAAAAACCCCCCCCCCCCCCCCCCCCCAAAAAAAAAAGTTTTTTCCCCCCCCTTTAAAATTTTTTTTTTAAAAAAAAAAAAAAAATCAAAAACCAAAGAAACGCCAAAAGAAAACTACCCCCAACATCCCCAATAAAAAAAATTTTAAAACTAAAATATAACCGTACCCAAAAAAATTTTTTAAAAAAAAAAACTAAACCAAAAACCAAATTTTTAAAAAAAAAAATTTAAAAAAAAAAAACAACAAAATTTTCCATAAAAATAAAAAACCCTAAAATTTACAAAAAAATACAACCCTAAACCCCCCTAATTTTAACATACAAATCTGCAAAACTTTGCCCCCTCCATCCCCACATTAAAATCCAACAACCACCACTCCCCCACATCCAAACCAAAACCCCCCCAATCCCAAACATCATACCAAAACCCATCTCACCTCAAATTTTTACAACTACAACCAAACATAAAATCATTTTCATAAAATCACCCATACTTTTCCCATAAAAAAACCCAAAACTAAACCCCAAAAAAAAAAAATTTAATAACAATCCACCATAATACCCTCACAAAACCATAACCTCCACATAATACAAAAAAAACATACAAATCACCACTAATTTCCACTAAACACCTACAAATACCCCCCCCCCCCCCCCCCCCCCCCTCCCCCCCCCCCTAATACACACAACACAAAACATACACAACACACATACATACACACAACAACATCATACACCACACAATAAACACACATAAAAATAATACACCATACAACATACATCCACATACACACATACATCAAATACACAATACTACACACATCACACATACATACACACATCACACATAAAACCATACATACACACATACAAAAACAAAACAACAACATACATACACAAACACCATAATAACACAACACACATAATACACACTACACACATACATACACACATACCACATACATCCACCATCCCCAAACATAAAACAACATACACACCCCACCATACCCCAAAACAAAAACCCCAACAACATAAAACCCCATACCCCAACATAATACACACATACACACAACATAACACATACACAATACATACACACATACATACCACATACAAAAATACATCCCCAATACACACAACATACCACATAACACATACATACACCATACACCAACATACACAATACACACAACTCCCCCAACATACACACATACATAACCCCACTACACACATACTACACACATACACACATACAAAACACACATACCACATACATAACAATACACTTTACAAACACATAAAACCATACATCCCAAACATACACCCTAATAAACATACCCATAAAACAAACAAAAATACATAACACATACACACCACAACACACATACATAAACATACACACTACATACACACATACACACATACTAACAAATCAACAACTAACACATCACACATACATACACAATACACAATACTACACCAAATAACACAAATCCCCCTACAACATAAACACACATAAACAACATAAAAAACACACTCTACAACATACCCCAAAACTACACACATACACACAACAACCAAAACACACATACCAACATACCCCAAAACACACACACACACTTACACAAAAAAATAAAACACATACACACATAAAAACATACACCATAAAACCCCAACATACACACATACATACACAATAAACTAATACACAAATACACAAACATACACACAACAAAAACCAACATACACACATAAACAAAATAACATAAACACAATACACAAAAATAAAAATACAAAAACCACACATAAAAATACACACCCCTACACACAAAAACAAACACACCAAACACAAATACCACAAACCCCCTACAACACACATACACACATACATACCACAACATACACAAAATACATACAACATCCCAAATACATAACACTCCAATTTTAAACAAAAAACATAAACACAACAACATACATACCCCCCACATACCACTACAAACACATACACACAACATACCACATACATACAACAAAATACACACAACATACACACTAAACAATAATACCCACACATAAAACAACATACACACATAAAACACCATACATACACACCATTAACACATACATACACACATACACACATACATACACAATACAACATACATAACACATACACACATACTTTACAAAAAAAAAATTTTTTTTTTTTTAAAAAACCCCCCAAAAAAACAAACCCCCCCATCATACACACATCCCACAAATCCCAAAATAAAAAAACAAAAATACCACATACATAACACATCCACACATAAAACCCACACTAACACATACATACAAAAACACACAACTACACACATACACACAACATACACACTAACACAACATACCCCATACCACAAATACACACTAAAAACACACAACATACACACATAATACACACATACCACATACATCCCAAAAAATACACACATACACCAACAACACACATACACACAACATACACACATACACACATACATAAACAAAAAAAAAAACAATACCCCATACATACACACATACAACATACTACCACATACACAAAACAAAACCCCCAAAAACAACAACACAATACCCCAAAACATACACAAACCCCAAAATACACACATACACACAACATAACACATACAAAAACACCTACACACATACATACACAACCCCACAAATACAACTACCACATACAACACAATACACACAACATAACACAATACACACATAATACACAATCAACCCCCATACATACACAAAATACCAATACATACACCATAACCATACATACCAAACACACAAAAATACCACATACACCATACAACACACAAAAACCCACAAAATACTACACACATACACCATACATACACACAACACACATACATACCCCAATACACACATACATACACAAAAAATTACAAACCCCTACAACAACCACACACATAACATAAAACAAATACACAATAAAAAAACCATACACACAAATACACAATACACACAACATACCACAAAACATAAAACACACATCACACATACAACACAAAAACAACATACTACAACATACACAAAACAACAACCATACCACAACATACACAAACACACATACTTTACACACAACACCATACATAAAACACATAACACATCATACACAATACACCAACAACACCATAAAACCATCATACAACAACCAAAAAAACACATAAACAACATACAACAACATACAAAAAACACTTTACAAACACATACAACAACATACACATACAACACATACACAAAACCCCAAACAAAACCACAAAACCCCACACAAAAATACACACATACCCACACATACCACTTTACACCACCACATACACAAAAAAATAAACAATACAACACACAAAACACAACCCAACATCACACATACACACAACATACACACATCCCACAACTTTTCCCCTACACACAAAACCATCAACATCACACACAACACACATACAACACACTACACATCTAACACTACACAACATACACACATACACACATACTACCACAAACCACATACATACACACACCAACATACACACAACTACCACATAAACCCAACACAAACACCACACAACATACACACAACAACACACAAAAACCCCCTTCCCCCCAACATACACACAAACAACAACATAACAAAAAACAAAACATAATACACAAAACACACTTTAATACACACAACATACATCCACATACATCATACAAATACACCAACATACATACATACACACATACATACACATACTACACTACATACCATAAAACAAATAAATACACATACAAAACCCATACTACAATACATACAAAATTACACATACATCACATACAATACAACAATATAACATAATAACAAAATTTATAATAATATACATACAATAATACATTATATACTATAAACATATATATCATATAAAAATTAATTACATATAATAAAATGTAACAATATATACAATATATACTATGTATACAATTAATTGTTTTATGTATATTTATATATACTAATACATAATAAAACATACATACATCATATTACAAAAATAACATATAATTATAAAACATATTCAAATACAACATAATACAAAACTACATAATAAATTACAACATATATACTATTACTACTTATACTACAACATAATATATACATAAATTTTTTATATTAAAAACATAATATATAATTATATATATATATATAAAATATTATATTATATAATTATAATATATATTTGGGAAAGGTTTAGGAGAGGGAAACCCCAAAAGAGGCCCCCCGTGAGGCGGGAGGTTCAGGCTCAGGGCCAAAGGGAAAAAGGGAGGGGCCCCCCCCTTTCGTTCCTCAAAAAAGGGGGTGAGGGGACAAGCTAAAGGCTCAGAACCCCAGCCCTCACAAAAAAACAATCCCCGGGAGATGCAGGCCTCCCAGGAGCGTGCCCAAATACGAGATGCATGAAAAAATAAAAAAAAAATAATCCTAAAATGAAAAAAAAAAAACCCGTGCAGAAGGCCCCAAAGAACACAAGTTAAAAGAAAAAGACATTGCCAAAGGGCTTAAAGTGAATAAAAATAGCCAAAGGGTTTAAGAAAAACTGAAAAGCATGAAAAGGGGGTTTAAAAACGTAAAAAGAACTAAAATTTACGAAAAAAACAAGAAAAAGGTAAAATGGGGGAAAAAGAAAAGCAAGCAAAAGTGCAAAAAAAGGCGAGTAAGAATAAAATAACAAGTAAAAAAAAACAAGGTAAAAGAAGAAAAAATTCAGAGAAAGTAAAAGTAAAAGTCGAAGAAGCACACATGGTTCACAGTATGTAAAATAGTAAAATAACAAATAGGCACGTCCAGCATTAATACACCTGGGCAAGTAAAAGGGGCAGTACAACCTTGTTTCAACATCCACGGTGTAGAATCCAGACAGGTAAATCCAAAGGGTAGTCACAACACAGTCAGAGTATCCACTTCATTTATTTAACGGTAAGGTAAGTTAAGAGAAAAGACCGTTGCCGGGGGGGAAAGAGATGGGAGAGGGGAAGGATAAGGGGCGGGGATCGAAGAGATGATTTAGTAAGAGAGAAAAAGAGTCGGGGCTTAACCCAACATGCGGGGTAAAAGTTGGGGGCATAGCTGATAGGACGAGGAAAGGAGGATAAAGGTCAGTAAGGGAGGCCCCGCGCCATCGGTGGTTCGCTGCCTGGCATGACGATGACTCGCTTCGCATGAGCTAACTCACGGGTCGGCGAGGCCACCGCGCCCGGGCTGCGGATCCACTCGGCTAACGAGGGAGGTTGGGAGCGGTAAAGGTGGCCTGTCCGGCGCCATCGGGACGCCACCGTGCACGGACTTCTCGCCCATGGCAACGGTGGTGTCCTCGGCTAACCGTGAGGGCTACAGGTTGAAGTACGAGTGAGATCGCTAATCAGAGGCTACCTCCCTTGCCCGCGTCGAGCAGAGATTTCTCCCTGTCGGCGGCAGGACTTCAGGGAGATGTGCTCTGGCGATCTCACCACGTTTGGGTTATCAACACTGCCATGACATCTCCTCCCCCACTCGCGTGTTGGCATCCTTACGCCAAAGGAGCCACGGTCATGGCAGGGTGCAGGCGGCAGATGTCACGTGTCGGAAATCCGGAACCAGTGAGATGGAGTAGTCGGAAGGATGAGGGACGCTGGTGCTATGTAAGGATAATGAGATGAGGCGAGGGCGAGGTTGTGTGACACACGGAAAGAGGAAGTGGGAGAGGAAGGGAGTTAAAAACGGGATAGGGCTCTCGTTAGGGGAGTTTGTTTATTTAGAAGGGTAATTAAAATAGGTTTTTATGTATAACAACCCCCTAAAGTTATAAAAACCAAAAGAGAACAAGGTTAAGAACGAGAAACTAAAATAAAACGAAAGAAAAATTTAAAAAACAACGCAAACACAAACGTAAGAAAATAAAAAGCTTAAAAAAGTTTAGGCGATAAATTTCGGCGCTCGACACCGCTCTCGCGAGGGCCCGGCAACAATCGCGCCTCGACGCGATTGGCCGAGCCGGGGCGGGGGCGGGCGCCGAGTTTATAGTAAAAAGCGCCGAAGCTAACGTAACTTAACTACATTAAAGTTTAAAACATTTAAAACAAACG
>NW_023649356.1:0-6431 GCF_015228065.2 Penaeus monodon | reverse complement strand
ATTTAATTGTAATATAATATTATATGATTATAATATATAATTTATTATATATATAATATATAATATAATATATATATATGTGGTGTGGTGTGTTGTTGTTTTTGGGTGTGTGTGTGTGTGTGTGTGTGTGTGGTGTATGTGTGTTATGTAGTGATGTGTAGTGTATGTGTGTGTGTGTGTGTGTGTGGTGTGTGTGTGTGTGTGTGTGTGTGTGTGTGTGTGGGTGTGTGTGTTGTGTGTGTGTGTGTGTGCGCGCGCGCGTGCACAAAATACACATGTCGTTTATCTATGTGATTATGCATCGCTTACATTTCTAACGATGACATATATACATATCAGGATAAATTCTCACACTTAAACTCTTTGATAATTATAAGGAGGAAAAAAAAATATAGATGTAATATATAAGAAAAATAACTCAAGACCACCATACTTCAAATTTCCCTCACTAGCGGCAGGACACAAACTCCAAAAAATTAGACCACAAAAAAATAAAACCACAAACGAAACAAAACCGCCTTATACTCAGATGAACAATGATGACTAAATCCCAAAGAACAAACGCATTTTTTAATTAATTCGACGAAAGATCTCAACCGATCCCTGTACCCTCGTCGGCCATCTTGGATCAGAGAGAAACAGGAACGCCGGGATGACGTCGCTCGTGTGAGTATCTCGCTTTTTTCGGCATTTTTGGTGGATTATCGATATAAAAATGACCACACGGAGCTCTTGTCGATCGCGTGGTGATGATTCGTACCGTAGGAAGTGGTTAGAGGGGGATAATAGGGTGGAAAAGGGGGAAAACTTGAAGCGATCGATGATGCAACACGAATCAGTGATCCGAGTTTTTCGTAGTTATCTGCTTCTGTGCCGGCTTTTTGCTTCTTCTTTTCTGCTTTTCCGGGTCTTCACGAGAAGCGAATTGCGTGTGAAGGAAATCCGAGAAGGAGAAGTATAATTGGTACGAGGGAAAGACGAAGAATTCCGGGATTTATTGGAATTCTGGTAAAATTCGGACGTTTATGTTTAATTCTCAAGATTTTCAAGGATAATCGAATTTTTTTGAATAATAATCGGTTCATAGAATTAATTTTTGTGAATTGATCAGAGTAATGCTGGCGGAATAGATTTTTTTTTTTTTGTTTTTTTTTTTTTTTCTAATTTAGTTATTACATGACCCTAGGGGAGAAAATGTTCGAAAAAATGATAAGACACAAATTTGGTTTTGAGATTTTTTGGTTAGTGTTTTAGATTTTTTTTTTAGTTTTTTAATATTTCAATGTTTTATATTTAGTTATTGTTACATGACCTTGGGAGAAAAAATGTAGTTAGAAGTGATGGATGCTAATTAGAGCATAGTATTTGATACGCAGCATTTTTGGTCAAATGTTGGGCATTCACTCTGTGTATCTTCTTTAACGGTAGGTTCATGTCTGAGCCGCCGTGGTCACAGCATGATACTTGATTGTAGTTTTCATGTTGTGATGCTCTTGGAGTGAGTACGTGGTAGGGTCCCCAGTTTCCCTTACCATGCAAGATATATGGGAAAATCTAGGGAAAACTACACTCTCTGATGCTTTAACTAATATACAGAGATAAAGAATGGTGTCAGAGATGAAGAAAATAGGCCACAACAAAACGGCGCACTCTTAAATCAATGGCAGTCAGGTTGCGGGTCGGGGGCAAGGTCGTGCAGCGATCAGGTTGGGTGGGGGGGGGGGGTCATTACTGGGTGGTTCGCACAGGGTGTGTTTGTGGATTTCCATGAATGTCTGGAGTAATATGGGCCTAGTGGGGTTTGGTCACTCTATAGACAGTTACAGATTAGCCTACTATGTGCAACCAAGGGAAGAGAATGTTCCTTTTAATAATTTTGGCCTTTAATTAATGAAAGTAATTGTTATTGTAGATTGCTACAACTATTAATATTAGTCAATATTTAAAATCAAATTATTTTTCCAGTGAATTTATTGGCAGTGTTCTGTATATAAACCCACTTGGGTGTATATTTACTCAATGACTGCACTGAGATTAGGAAAATCTAAAGACTGCTTACAGAAAGGATAAAACTTCACCAATATGACATAAGCAATGCAGGCAAAGAAAAATATAAGAAATAAAGATGAAAGGTCACCACAAATGCTGCATAGACACAATGTCGTGCTTAACTTTGCCTTTGCCTCTTGGTGGTAATCCTGCATAGCTGTTTTCGGTTGGTCGTAAAGTCAAGACCAATCACCCCTTTTAAAATGTTACTGTACCTTCAATGTATTTATCTATTTCAAATAAGGGAAATAGGGTGATTGTGTAGGGATCCAGTGGCAATGCCCTTGTTCAGGAAAGCTTTTGGTTCATACGGCAATATGTCCACAAAGTTGTTGTCTGAGCAGTATGGACTTTGCCTCAAAGGGGTGTAGTTACTTTTAAAACATCTGATATATGAAATATGTGTGAGGGGAAAAAAATGTCAGAATTTCAGAAATGGGTTGCAACAAATGTCAGGGAGACCCCAGTTAGAAGGTTTTTGGTTCATGCAGCAATGATTGTGGATTCCCAAGAGTGCCCCTAAGGTTCTTGGCTAATAGGGACTTAGGCTCTGAGGGATGCAGTCACTTTGTAAGCAATATTTAAGATTAGTTTTGAAATTTCTTGGAAAACATGAATATTACAGCCATTGGCAAAGTTGGGCAAAATGGGCATCATATGTGTAGTAATGTATGGTTTGGGCTGAGATGGAACGTGGGTTTGTGTACTGGTAATTTTAATAATTATTAATGTCTGCTTAAACTTCAAGACTATGAAATATATTCTAATCCTCACAGTGGTCACATAGATAGGAAAATATGGCCTCTAAAGATATTTTCAAAATTAAGTGTGGTTAGCACAATCACAAGTCAGTGATACATTGCATACAAATTGAGATGTCTGGTATGTTTTGATTCAGCCTTTTTCTTTGGTTACTGTCAAATATTGGGGGAAATATACAATTATTCCATGTCTTTTACTAAAAAAAGGAGGAAAAATATTAGTATCCAGCAATATACAATATCTATATATATATACTAAGACTGTAGAAAAGGTAGGATGAGAATGATTATCTTTATTGTGCAAGAGATGTGTTTGACATTTTCAATTTTATTTGTCAGAAATACATGTGTAAATATAGTCAAAACTCTTTTGCACTGAAACGATTAATTCTCATTCTTACCTCTTCTACAGTTGTCACAGTGAACACTGTTTAAGCAATACCGGTTAGTATTTGAAAGAAAGGGTGTGGGAATTTAATATATAGTGACATGTCATTTATAATATTAATTGAAGATTTATTTTCAGCTTTATTTATATATGATTATTTTTAACAAGCGTAACATTGAACACACTTTTTACAAATTTTATGAAAAAGTTAATTTTATGATTTCTAAAAAGTAATTATGATGTAATTTGATGGTATTATATTTTCAGTGATTTTTTCTTTTATGATCTTAAATATTTTTCTAGAAGGAAAGTTTGGAAATGTGGCCAGGATTTGTATAATGTTTTTATAAGAAATGTGTTTATGGTCATACATTTTTTTTTGGTGAACAGGATAATAGTAAATCACATCAAAACAAGAATGCCTTCAGCAAAAAATGTAGGTATTTAAGCAGTTATACAAGAATCCTGACTAGTTGTTCAGGGTTGGATGTGAACAGACAGGTAACAGGTCAGTATTTCTCTACCACATGCCTGTAACACTTCATCTTTCAATCTATTCACTGCAGCTTTTTCCCCCCCTAACATGTAAAAGCATATTTTCCCCTCCTTGTATTCTTTGATGTTATATGGCTGGATGCAGTGAAGAGATTAAAAGGAGCTTGTACCTGTAAATGTGGTTTTGATTATGGGTTTTACCAGATTTTTGTGGTGGATGACATCTGGGAGTGCTTTAAGCCACGAGAGAAAAAAAAAAAAAATGTAATCATGGATTTTCTTTTTATAAAATCCTTAGCAAAATATTGGTGCTTTATTTGTGGATTCATTAGCTTACAGCACTTGATGTAAACAAATGTATACGAGGTGAGAACAGTTACATATGCAGTTAGGAGATCCCTGATCCATTTCTTGCCATAGTCGGCTTAAGCTTTTGTGAGTGTTTATAGGATGCAACCCTGTAATGCTTTGATTTAGTTTTTAAGTTCTAGAAGGGGGGGAGGGGGGTAGAATGGAGATGAGGAGGGAATATGTGACCATGTGGATTGAAGAAAATTGTTGAAAATTTAAATAAGTGCACAAAGAAGTTTGATGCATAACCAGCACCCATGCTGTTGATTGGAAATTTTGATATATAATTTACAAGTAATAGTGGTCACATTACGATCTCCTGCAGAAGGTGAATATGCCAGTGCTTTAACTTCCCCCTAATGATATGGCTATTCTAAGTTTTTGGGTGAGACTAATATATATGTGTGTAGGCTTTATGGGGTTCATGTGTTGCAGGTACTGTGTAAATGATTAGTATATGAAAGAAACATTGTTTAAAAAATATATATACATCTATAGTTTGTAGGTCCAAGATTTGTTAGATGAGGAATACTTTTTACTATCCATCTTTATATACAAAGAAAAATATGAGAAAATTCAATAAAATGGAAAACAGTTCAGTTTGACAGACAAATAAGAATGATCATGAGACTTGATTTAGATTGGCCTTCCTGATGTCAGTTATGCATTTCTTGTATAGTAGCCTAGATAAGAGATGTATGAAGAAAATGTGAAGAGAAGAGGAGGAGGGATAACGGAGGAAAAAAAAAATTGTGTAAGCTCTCTAACAAACTTGCCCTTCTTCCAGGCTGCTGTCCGCACCTTCACCTCCAGCTCAGCTCGCCGAGCTGCCACAGATGTTCACCCTGGCTATGGCCAGATCCGTGGTACCATGAACAAATTCCAGGTTAATAAAAGGATGAAGTGCTTTGTCTGCCAATTCTTCAACAGTAGTTAGATTTAATGAAGATTATTTGGTGTTACTGACAGTAGGAATATATATTGTGAGAGTATACACATTATATTTATTTGTTGTAGTTACTGGAAAGTTTAATTTATCATTGTGCCAGTTTTTAAAGTTAATATATATAGGAGGCAAAGATAGAGAGATTGTAGCTAGTATGATTAATGTAAGCACTATTATTATAGTTTGTTTTCTTATTAGTGTTTTATAACTATATTCTATTAGTTGATATCAATTTTGTGTTCTCTTTAACACACCATTTGATATATATATATATCAGTCTGTATTATGAAGTAATGCCTTCTTTCCTGCAGGTTGACAATGGTATGCCCATCCACCTGAAGGGAGGTGTTTTCGACAACCTTCTGTTTGTAAGCACCTGTGTACTCAATGCCGTGGGTCTTAGCATGACTCTGGGATTCATATATGATATGAGCTTCCCCAAGAAGGCCTAGTAAAGACGCTATAGAAGAAGAATATTTATATCATCTTTCAACAAGGCGGGTGCTTGATAATCTCGTTGTATATATGTGTCTGCCATTGAATTTATCATAAAAATGTACATGTCAGATCAATAAATTTTAGAAAGGAAACTATTTTTCTTTTCATAACAAATTCTGTATGTATTCAGTACAACTTTCGATTGTTGAAGTCTGTTTGTTGTTTTATGGATTAGACTATGTAAATGCATGAATCTTTAGCAATGACTGATAAAACTATTCATTTATTGAAAATTTTCTGCCACGTCAATACGTCAGTATTAAGGTCATTAGTGGCATGTACAAAATATAGTGAAAGGGTGGGGCTTGGATGTATAAACAGGCATTTGTTCAAAGATTTTTGGTTAAAATGAATCAACAAATTGGATAAAACAGTTACACAGCAAAATTTATGGAAAGTATACTGTGTTTGTGAAAAACGGGTAAAATATTGAAATTTGAAACGAAATTTTGGATAAGTGCACAGAAGGGGTGAAGAGAAAAAAAAGGAAAGAGGAGAAGAAAGACCTGCAAAAAATTTGTAGGGCGAGGGCTAGGTCCCTACCTTTGCCTCAGTCTCAACTTCCCAAGTCCCCCCCCCCCCTTGGAAAAAACAAAGGGGGTGGGGGGGAGAGAATAAAATCCAGTTTTTAAAATTTTTAAAAAATAGAAAGCCTGTTAACAATCTTTTACAAAACAATCTGCATTAGTGTGCTTGAGTGTACAGGTCTAATAGGTGTTTGATAGTATAATGCAAATACAAATTAGCTTGAAATTTCTTTAAAAATAAAGTTAAAAAAACCTCCAATCACTTTCTTTTTGTATGGGGGTGCTTAAGAGATCAGACTGAGGCCCCAAAGGGGGGGACACCCCCCCTTGGGTTTCCGGGCCCTGCCTCAAGTTTTTCATGGTTTTCTCTTTCCTTTTCCCCTTTTTTCCCCTTTAAATCCCTTCCCTTTAAAATT
>NW_023649355.1:0-5000 GCF_015228065.2 Penaeus monodon | reverse complement strand
CGATAATTAGTAAAATAAAAAAAAAAAAAGATTGATATAATAACCAATAATGATTTACGATGGATGATAAAAAAAAAATAAAAAAATAAACCGTAATGATAATAAACGCCTGAATCACTATAACAACACAAAGAAAAAAATAAAAAATAACCTTGTTTTCCCCCATCCTCGCAGCTCTCTTTCAGCCCGCTTCCCTCCCTCCTCCCCTCTTCCTCCTGTACCCCCCCTCCCCCTGACTTTTCCAGGGCCGTGGCGGACGGACGGAAGATATACGAGCAAGAAATTAAAAAATTTTAAGCTGATAATGATAAAACAAATTAAATAATTGATTAAACAGTGAATAATTTATAGCTTGAAAACAATGGAAAAATCGTAATTAATAATGATGATGGTAAAAAATAAAAAAATAATGAATAATGATAATAAATTATTTAACAATAATGATAAACAAACAGTAAATAACACAACAACAGTGATAATAATCATGGATAGAAAAAATAATAAAAAAATAGTAAAAAAAAAAAACAGTAATAAATGATAATGATTAAATTTTATTTAACAGTGATTTAAGATAAAACAACCACAAAAAAACAAAATAATTAAAATGACGGTGGAAACACAGTTAATGAATTTGGAATATATTGATGAGGATGATACTAATGGACAATAAAAAAATAAATAAGGATTAATATAAAATAATAATAAAATGAGAGTAAATGATAAATAACAGCGATGATAAAAAAATGGGATGCATTGGTAAAAGGCTTGCCTAACAATTTTTAATAAAATGGATGATGATGGATGAATGATGATTGATGATGGATGGATGGATGATGATGGATGATGAATGATTGATGATTGATGAATGATGAGGGATGATGATAATAATAAATAATTTTATACTGATAATAATGGGCCAATAATGAATAATTATTGTTAATGATAAATAGCAAACAAAAAAATTATCACGAAAAAACCCTGGTAAATAAAAAAAACACTAATCTTTATAAAAAATGTGTTAATATCATTTTTTTTTTTGCGGGAATTTACCATCAACGGTGAAAACGGTCCATTTTAATTTTCCACTAATAATTTTCCTGCTTCCGAATTTGTTTATATGTTAATCGAGGTAAATTATTTTTTTTATTTGGTTAGTTTATTCGCCCTTTAAGCAAAAAGAAAAAACCAACGATGAAGTATTACTGTGTGGGAAATTTTCATTTTATAATATTATGTTTTAAATGGATTGCTTGTAAAAAAAAAGGGGGGACGTAATTCTGTATAAGAAAGTAAAAAAAGGTAAAAGGCCAATAACTTTTCTTTTCTCAAGCTATGCAAACCGGTTTCTCTGCTTGGACGGCGGGGTAATTTTGGTAGTGGGGTTTTATAAACTCTGAAAAGGGCTAACTAATAGTTTTGTTTGTTCGCAAAAAAAAAAAACCTCTTGAAGCCATTTGTAATATTTTATTTCAAAACTGAAATCTTATTAAAATGTCTATGTTTAATTTTTTAATTAACAACATCGTAAGCCACTGAAACATTTTATCCACCCCATGGGGTTTTATTTTGAAAAGAAAAAATAATTTCTTTTAAGTTACAATACAACCAAAGTATTAACCATTCCTTTTCTCCTTGCTTCATTAACTTTTTAAAACATTTTACGGCAGTTGAATTTGTTTTTCATCGTTTTTTAAAAGATAATTTAGAATTCACTGATTTTATTGTAACAAAAACATATTTTCCTCATATTCATCTTAAATTATAAACCAAAATAAACAGATCACAGTAATACCATATATTGGGACTGCATTTTTTTAAATATTTTTTCCTTTATTTTCATCAAAAATACAAGTAACCATTGTGTTTTATAACAATTTCTATTACTCCATATATTTACAACATTTTCTAATATACGACCCAATCTACTCATTTATTTTGACAACCCACTTTTCGTAAAAAATTCCAGTCCACCAAGCCCCCCCTTTTTAAACTGTTTGTTCCACTGTAAATATCATTATTTCAGTGTTTTTAAGTTTTACTTTAACACAGAAAATTTTCCCTTCCTTTTAATGCAAACTAAGATAAGTTCACTGACAAAATCATGTAATAATAGGTTTTCAACAAAATTCGTGAATAAAATTACCTGTAAAACAATTATTCTAAATGCTTGTCCCTTGTCTGCCCTTTCAAAAAATCGACGCATGGGCTTCCCTTTCCCCCCCAAAAAACCCAAACAAAAACAAAAAAAAAAAAAAAAAAACTTTATGTGCAAATGTATTGTTTATAATGGAATTTACTTTTTTTCTGTTTTTTAATAATTTCCCTCTCATCAGTTACATTAATACTTCAGCATTAGGGTTTCCCCCTATAAAAAAAAAAAACAGAAATCGTTAAACACATAGAATCATCTCCTAAGGATTGATACAAATAGTATAAAATGACATTTAATTCAAAAAAAAAGGAATTACTTTTTGCTCCAACCTTTTTTTAAGAAAGAGCTTATTCTTCTTGAGGTTGTCAACACAAGAAAAGAAAAAACACTTCTCAACCTCACTGGAATTCACGATAAAGTTGATCCTTGAAGCATTTTCATTGATATCTCCTGAAACTGATTAAATTGACATGAAACAACCCTTTATAGTTTTTTTATCATTAATAAGGAACTTGGGAAGGGACCAGCCAACCACCCCAAAAACCAAAACCTATATATCTATAAGCATTTTTGGTTTCTTCCTCAACCAGTGGGAATAGTCCTCCAAAGCAAATACATTGTGCTACAGGGTTTATTCCCTCCAAATCAAGAGTTCAAATTCCACTTTTCTTGATTAGGGACAGCTTAACCAAGCTCTGTTTCCTTTCTAGATTATGGGCCCCAAACACTCAACCACAAATGTCAGGAGTGATTCATATTATACGTAGATGCCTGGAAAATATGGGACTAACAAGAAACAACTTGCTTTTAATTGCAGTGTCCCTTCCACCGAGTGGTCCCCCCCCTGAATCTGTAGTCCCCCACATTTTACTCAAAAAACATGGCATAATCATAGAGCCACTGCAACAGCCTACAGGACAAGAATGATAATATTTTTAATGCTATGTCACCATTCTTATTTGTTATCAAACCATTAAAAAAGGGATTGTTTTTCAAAAACAGGTCAACATGTTGCAGCAGCGGCGACACATTGAAGTATAAACTATTCGAAACATACCGGTTAAACATGGGTTTGCTCCAAACTATCTAGGAAACACCTAGAGTCTCTACTGTTGTGTAGAGTAACAGTCTGGTGGTTGAATTTTTATCAAGTATCCCTTGATAAACCACCAGAAAATTTTCAGGAGCAGCCATGATATCACCAGCATTCAGATCTCGACCACACCACAAAACGGCAGAGTCACATGAAAAACTCTAAAATCACAAAAACATTTTTTCATCATTTGTATACAAACATAAATATTTTTTTTTACATCAATGCAAAAACTCCTATAATTTCCATATCAGAATACATTTTTCAAACCTTAGAAAAAAAAAAGTATATAGTGAGAGAAAAATACCAAAAAAAAATAAAAAAAAATTAATTAAAAAGTGGGGATTTTTAAATTTTCTTTGCAATGACAATTCTTCGCTTTCAAACAAAAAAAACGGGAAATAAATTTTCATGGAACATAACTCCAAGCAAAAATCACAGTAAAATTAAATAATCCTCAGAAATGAAAAAGGGTTTAAAAAAAACTTACATACCCCAAAGCAGCCATTGAGGTAAATAAAAAAAAAAAAAAAACTAAATCGCTGTATTCTACAAGTTAAAAAATTACCAATTAAAAAAGGGGTGTTAAACAAAGGGCGAACACACCAATCTCACCAAAAAAAACTGGTTTACAAGCTTGCCTTGAGGGAAAATATTTAAAAAGAAAAACTAGAAGGGAAACAAAAGAAAAAAAAAAAGGTTATCAAAATAGGAAGAACGAATACCTAAAACAAAATCTAAAGAAACACTTGCGGGCAATATTTGGTTCTCTTTTCAGTGAAATCTGCAAATGAAATGCAAAGCAATTAATAAAAACGATCTGAATAAAGAGAAAAGTTCTGGAAAAGTCCGGACTTGGGGACGAACAAGGAAAAAAAAAAAAAGCCTAAAACAGTTCAATTGAATAGGTAATGTAACAAGGTAAAAGCGCTAGAGGTTAGTGAAAACAAGTTAATATATTCTAGGGGAAAAAACCTCATACAGGACAAACAACATTCTAAGTGAATAGGAAAATTTAAGTGGGACGCATCAGGTCTAGGCGCTGGAGCCACTTTTTGGCAGGACACACGTAAAGCATACTAAAGAGGCTCCTTGCCATTATGGTTTTAAGAAGAAAGAATCTTTAAACCAAATGTGTCCTACCACTTATGGAACCTATGGATCGGAAAACATGGGACTTACAAGTAAATTAACTGGAGGAGGAAAAAACTGATAAATGGCCAAGAGGAGGGATGGAAAAGATTAATGCTGAGAAATTAGCCTAAGAGATTGGGATGAGGGGCGATGTGGATCAGGAAAAAAGAAAAAAAAAGTGGAAGTTGGGAAGTAATAAAAAAAGAAGAAAAATGGTAAAATTGGGGCAGGTCCCCACATGTGTTTGGAGACAGGGGGAACGTTTAGATGGACAAAAGAAGGTAACAAAAAAACTGGGTTTATAGATTAAAACATAAAAGAGGCAAAAAGCGGCCAAGCGGCCGTGGCGTGGAACGAAAATAAACGAAAATATCGGGGCCAATACTGGGAAAACAAAAAATCCGCAAGGGACAGACAAGGTTGGAAAAAAGATAGGGCTTATATCCCAGCAGTGGATTGGATTCAGGCTGATCATGGAATTATATATATTTATGTATATGTATGTGTATATGGTATATGTAATATGTAAATGTATATGTAATGTATATGTATATGTATATGTATATGTGTATGTGTATGTGTACGTATGTGTATGTGTATTGTTATGTGTATGTGTATGGG
>NW_023649354.1:2500-6431 GCF_015228065.2 Penaeus monodon | reverse complement strand
TTAATTTTTAAAAAATTTAAAAACGTTTTAAAAGTTTATAAATTTAGGGGGATAAAATAAAATTTTTTTTTAATAATAATATCCCCCAATTTAAAAAATAAAAGGGGGAAAATTTTTTGATTTTTAAATTTAAAGATAAAAAACCATAAATTTTGGCCCCCAATCAGATTAAGTTAGGATGATTTTTTTTATTTTTTATATTTGTTTTAAAAAAAATGTCTTTTTCCTTTTAAAAAAAACCACAAAAAAAACCCAAACAAACACACACCCCTTTTCAACCACCAACAATTTATCAATTTTCCCCTTTAAAGGTTTTATCAAGTTTTCCTTTTGGTTATTGCCTTATGGGCAACCCAAACCATAAAAAAAAAAAAAAAAAAAAAAAAAAAAAATATTATTTTTAAATATATATATATTTATTTTTTTTTTTTTTTTTTTTTTTTTTTTACAGGTATAGGGACTCGTCAGCCCAGAAGGCAACTCACCTAGGAGAAGGAAAACTCTGATCCAAACCCGAAAAGGAAAAACTCTGATCCCAAACCTTCGCGCTAAAGAGGGGTTAACCAAAGAAAAAGGGCCCAAAGTGAGACAATCCGCCTCCAACCTCCGAAGGGTTTTTTCCCCTTTTGTCACCCCTACGCTCCCATTACATCCACAGAGAAGAAAAGGAGGGTTTTATGTAACACAGCAACGTCTAAAGAAAATCCCCCCCAAGGAACACGTCATACCCTGGGAGATTTCATGCTCGAGGGGGTGCCGATCACGACTCATGGCCTTCCTGTCTTGGATGTTTGGGGAGGTTGGAAAGATCAACGAAAATGGGTAGCGCCTGTTGGGTTCTGCTCCTAAACGGCCTTCGGACCTACTCCTACTTCCCCAAGGCGCCAACAAAAGGGTGTTTTAGGCGTACCCCCGCTCAAAACAGGGGTATCAGCTGGACCGATCTGATTGAGTACCAACATAAAGTGTGTCCCACATACCGCACAGCACAGACTGCGAAACTGACCACTTTCTCTGCGAAAAGATCAGGCCCCATCCTAAAAAAACTCCACAGCTCCAAACAGAAAAGAAAACCTTTCGCATCAATCCCACCAGCAGCAGCTTCCGGAAAAAAGTTGGGGAATTTGCCAAATCCCCCAAAAAGCTCCGTCGTCGCACCAGTGCCCTCTGCCGGGGAAAAGGCCTTTCAGAAAAAAAGCCTTTAGACCTTTGGGAAAAGACCTCGAAGAACAACGACTAGTTCGATGTAAACCCCGAAAGATGCCCCCCGCATTGATACAAGTGTGCTGCCCTTACTAAATACAAGCGCCCCCCCTGGTGAGAATCCCCGAAAAGCATTCAGAGCAGTAGAAACAAAAGAACAGACCAAGACTTTGTGTCAATGAACACGGGGCAACAGTAGCGCCTCCATACAGTCTGCGGGTCTAGGGCCAACACAGAGCAAAAAAAACACACTAAAGACCACGGGGGGGAGGTGATCACGGACAATGGCAAACAATAGACAGGGGGGGTGAGCACTACTCGGCTTACTCCAGAGAACACATGCCCCCTCAGCTCTTGACCCCCTGAGCTTGCTTATGTGGGAAATTTAGATCTAAACCAACCTTATGAACTCCGCAAAACAACGACAGCTTAGCAGGGGCAAAGCCCTGGTCCCGAGGGCACTCGGCCAGTCTCATCAAGGCTGCACGAATAAGGGTGACAGGAGAACTTAACAACTAAAAGGTATCTCTTCCTGAGCATCATGGGAAAAACCTCACTCATGTTGGGCCCCCAGAAATTTGGGGGCGGTCTCCCCTGAGTTCAGTGCGGCTTCAAGCGAACGTTTTCTACAAGGACATGCTTTCTCCTTCCCAAAATTCAGGAGAAATGCAAAAAAACACAACCCCCTTACATAGCCTTCATAGACCTAACCAAAGCCTTGCCCTAGTCGGCGGGGAAGGGCTATTGGGCAAAAATACTAAAAAAATTAAGATAATTAAGATAATGATAATAATATAATAATAATGAAAACATAATAATAATAATAATAATAATAATAATAAAAATAATAATAAAATAAAATAATAATAATAATAATAATAATAATAATAATAAAAATGATAATATAATAATTTAAAAAATTTCAAATGTTTAAAAATTCTTTTTATTCTCACTTTTTTCATCATTTTGTTATGATTATAAATTCTGGTAATTTTTATATTTTTCCCCTAATAATTGCCGAAATCCCCAAAAAAAATCGAAAAAACGCTTTTTGGGAGTTACTCTAAAAAGGCTATATTTCGTAGTTTTTGCCGCTTTTCGTTTTTTTTGGGGGAATGTTTTTTATACCTTTTTTTTATATTGTATATGGACAAAATTTCCCTTTATATCATCATTTTATATGATTTCTCATTATTATCGTTACTATCATTATCTCATTATTGCTTTATTATCATCATTATTGCAATTGTTATCTTTTTATTGCAATTATTAGAGTTATAATAATTTTCTGCAAATAAAACTAATAAATACAACATAATAATGTAAAAACAATAAAAAACAATAATAAAAATTTTTTAAAAATTATTTATATTTATCTTAATTAGTACGTTATTTCTGAAATTTCTGTTTTAATAATTTTTTTTACAATTTATACATAAAATAATAATAATGATTTAAAACAATAATAAAATTTTAAAAACAAATTTAACGACTAGCATTATATTATTATATTATTTTTATTATTTTTTATTGTTATTTAAGTTTAATATTTTTTTGGGAAAAATACTAATAAATTTAAAATAATAGTAATAAAAATAATAATAATAATAATAATAATATGTAAGATAATAATAATAAAAATAATAAAATGAACTGATACGTCTGTGCCCTACCTCTCCCCACCCCAACCCCAAGCCTTGGAAATGCTCGGGCTCCCCTTCCTCAATGCTACCCTCCCATTTCGCCTTGGCTCCGGAGGGGGGCATGGCGGGGGAGCACTGGCCCTGGCCCCTGGTTGCCTTTAGGAAAGGGCCCAATCGAAGGGCCCTCGCCAGCGCCACCTGCAGGGGCCTCAGGTTGGGCCTGTTGAGTAGATTTTAGCGTGGTCCGCAAAGGTTAAAAAGAAATGCGGGCCAGGACCACGATCATCTCTTCCGCAGCCGCGGGTACACCCCTTTCCAGCGCCTCCCATCCTGCGCCCTGGGGAGTGTCTCGCCCTGCCCGATTCCGCTTTTCAAGTGGGCCCGATATCCTCGGCCTGGTGGTGGTGCCCGAAACGGCGGTTTTTAAAAAACCTCCGCCCCGCTGGGTAAAGGCCTGTTGGGATTCGGTAGGCCCCAAAAACTTTCCCCCGCGGGGCCCCTTTGCCTGTTTTCCATGCAGGGCCTTTTCTTCCCGGCTCCCCCTGGGCAGATGCCCGCATTTTAAATGGGGGACATACCTCCCCGGCCACCTTCCCCTCTACTCAGGGCTTACCCTCACAGAATGTCGGGGGTGAGGGGTGCAGGGTGGAGAACGGGCAGTGAACTAACACCCCGGGGGGGAGGGGGGCAAGAGGCGGGTTGACCGGGTCCCAGTTTGCCCCCCCTATACCCAAGGGCGGTTCCATGGGTCCCCACCCTTTTGAGCGACCACTGGCTCCGACCGACGCTGGAGGCCCCGGGGGTTCCCCGCCACGGCCCCCGGGAGACCTCAGCAAATTTGAAAACGGCTCTTTGCCCAAAAAAATCGTCTGCCTTCTCTGCTTGCAAAAGTTTTACCTCGTGCGCCCCTTTTTTTCTTTCATTTCCCCCTAGGCCCTGAACCTCGCCCCTTAGAGTCTGCCCCCTCCTCCTCAGTTCACCTTCATGCGTTGCAGGGCCTTGTCGGTGTACTGCGAGTTTTTTCCTCTTCACAGATGCAAGATTTCTCTGTAGCCCTAACAAGTTGGCAGAACGTTCCTCTGCCC